>NC_079900.1:26612022-26613199 GCF_024868665.1 Triplophysa rosa
CTCTTTTAGAAAAGGAAATTTGCTCGAACACCTCCGGAACTGCCGAGACGCCCAGGGGAGAGTCACTGCAGGAAGGGACCGTCCGCTGTCCACGTCGTAGATTCCAGCAGAAAGAATGATCACCAAGATCGTAGAGAAGCTCAATCAGATGCATAGGCCCTGAAGAACAAAAGGTGAATGAATGAGCACGCCGGCTTCCCTCTTATACCCGGACATCCGGGGAGGAGCCCAGCATGCAAATTTCATTCGCCAATTTTCATTGGCCTTTTCTAAATACTCAGAAGATAATAGGTTCTCAAGACGAACCCCATTCTGTCGGTTCGACACAATGTCGAGAGACTGACAGAAAGGGAACTGGGAATTCCAGCCGGCTCCTTATCTCTGTTTGAAAACCACATCAGAAGAACTCTAAAATTACAGTACGTCAGGTTTTCTAACTGGTCTGTCTGGTATTTTGACTGTCATTCACTTTGAAATTCGTCAGAAGAAGAGAGTACATTACAGGGGAAACACCGTCCACATGTTCCAATGCAAAGTAGACAGAAACGTGAAACAAATGCCCTGATCTAAACTTCCATGGAAACATCTTTCCACATTTCACACGTGCACATGTGTCTGTTGGAACACCTGTTATAAACAGTTTTTATGCAAGATATTTTTTATTTAATACCCTGTAAAAGACCACCCACTGGCGCAACGACGGAATCCAATGGCGTGGTTGAAGGGATCTCGTGTTCTGCTTCTCCTCAGCGATTTCTACATGAAGTTATATAAAAACTGTTACAATTTTGTTCAATTTACATGACTCTGTGGTTAAGACCGATCTGACTCAAATTTTATGATATTATCAAATAAGTTATATGACATTTCCAATGTATCTGTTGATCATAGTTAAATGTATCTGTAAATCTTCATACTTTATATATATATATATATATACAGTATATATATATATATATATGTATATATATTAGGGCTGTCAACGTTAACGCGTTAACGCATGCGATTAATTTTTTCAAATTAACGCGTGAGAAAATATTTATCGCAATTAACGGAGCATCCGTTTGTTTTGACATCCTTTGTCTAGCGTTACATTATGTAATCACGCTCTTATTCGTGTACAGGCTTTTAAACCACTTAAGCGCGATTTGAAACAGTTGCTTTGACGCGTTCAATG
>NC_079900.1:26614040-26734040 GCF_024868665.1 Triplophysa rosa
AGTCAGAGGTTGCCGGGTAAACTAATTTCATTAAGTCTGGCTGCCCAATGCATGCTCAGAAACATAACAATAGTTATTTTAGTCACGATCATGCAACTTGCTAAGGCAGGTGATAGGTGGAATTCTGGTACATGTGAGCTTTAATAAATATGCCCCATTTATTGTTGAAAATCAAAACTCCAGTCCATCCTATCCTGACATATTGATTTTGCGGTAACAAAATAGGTTCCTTTCAATCTACCGGTAATAACAGACTCTGAAGAATTCAGATATAATCAACAATAACAATTTATTATGCCAGGCAGGTACAACATTAATGAAATCATAGAATGCACATCAGAAAATCCAAACTTAACAGACAAAGATGATCAATATAATATAATAATAAAATAATCATACCTGGCAAAATCGTGACACACAGCTGCAGTGTGGGAAGTTCTGGTTACAGATGCTTCCAAATCGAGACACACACTTGCAGTGTGGGAAGTTCTGGTTACAGATGCTTCCAAATCGAGACACACACTTGCAGTGTGGGAAGTTCTGGTTACAGATGTGTACAGTACAAAGTAGGGAAGGAAGGAGGCGGGAACCGGCGAACATTCAAAAACTTTAATAAAATAAACAAACAATACCACAGAAATAAAAGGTGGCTGCCAGCCACAAAAACATAAATACAAACTTAACACATGTCCAGGCCCGGTCCTCTCTCGTCTGTAGTCCTGTCGCTCGTCCTCGTATGCTCCCGATCTCCTCCGTGAGACATGCGGGACCGGTGTGCGCACAGCTGATTCCCACTATCACTCACGCCACCGGCCCCGCCTCGTTGCCTCACGGCTCTCGTCCCGCCTTCCTCTATACAAGATGCTTCCCTGAGTCTTTTGCCAAAGCACCTTATATACCCAGATGTAACAAAGCCAATGGTCAGTGAGGAACTTGGTTTGTTTGTTTTCTCTTGACTGAAGAGAGCATCAAATGGGATCTCAATCTATCTGTAAACAAGATTCCCTGAGAAAGGCACACCTCTTAGAGAAGTGCAGGTTATGTCCTAAAGTTAAAAAGCTCTAATACACTCTTTGTTAGGTTTGAAAGAACTAGACCTTTTACCCATCGCACCATGACCTTTAAAACAATACCAAACATGATGATCAAGTTTTCATAACATGACAATAAATGATATAACAGTATGAAATGTGTAAGGACATTTCCAGTGGTCAAGGCCTGACGAGATGAAGGGGAGGGGAGAGGTGTGATAAGAAGAGGGGGTTCAGTTACTGGGCATCAACAACCCCTGATGGGAGGGCAGGATATCATTCCTCGGGATCTAGCAACAAATGGGGTTTAATTGTTTTGTGTCAGTTCTTAGTACTTTTCCAGCTGCCTTACAACCCTATGCCAATACAATACTTTAATGTTTCATGAACTATGTTGCCTTGCTGTTTAGTTTGTTTATATTGAAAAATGCTGACAGATATACAGATATCTTTGTAATGCCTCCTATCAACATAGTAATATGTTTCTATGTTCTTTCCCGCTCATTCTCCTTCACAACTCCTTCCTGGTGGAACATTCTTCCCAACTCAGTCCGGTCAACCACATCTCTCACAACATTCAAAAAACTACTTACAACCCATCTCCATCTCTATACTCAACCCAACAGGTATTGCTCTGGCTTTTGTGGAAATTAGTAACTTGGTATTAGAACCTATTGTATTATTTAGGGGTGTATGGGGTGTTCAGGGAGGGGTAGCACCTCTGGTGTGGGGCATATCGTGTCCTTTTAGGGCAGCTCGCCCACCTTTGGTCCCCAATTGTCACTCAGCTCTCACATGTGGCTCCCAGTAGCTGTAGCATGTGCAGCGGCCACACCCCGTGCAACAGCTTCGACAGGCTGGCCAAACCAGGTTAAGGGTAGCCGTCGGGTCATAGACCTTCGGTGATAGTGGGACTTATCTGTCCCGCGCATGTGAAGACTGACTCAAAAACTGACTTCAACTCAATTATGCTCCTTCCTCCAAAGGAATGACATCAATGAAGAATTCCAGTCTGGATTTAGAGCATGTCACAGTACAGAGACTGCTTTGATCAGAGTTACAAATGATCTGCTACTGGCGTCTGACCGAGGTTGTATCTCGTTATTGGTGCTGCTAGACCTTAGTGCTGCATTCGATACCATTGACCACAGCACACTCCTACATAGACTCGAAAATTATGTCGGCATTAAGGGAATAGCTTTGAAATGGTTTAAATCTTATTTATCCGACCGTTTTCAATTTGTAGCAATAAACAATGAGGTGTCACGCAAATCGCAAGTCCAGTACGGTGTACCACAGGGCTCAGTCTTAGGGCCTCTGCTCTTCGCATTATACATGCTACCTCTAGGAGATATAATAAAGCGACACGGAGTTAGCTTTCACTGTTATGCTGATGATACTCAACTTAAATCTCCCCGAAGCCTCATGAAACACAGCAGTTCCATCGAATAATGGAATGCATAGTAGATATAAAAAACTGGATGAGTAACAACTTTTTATTACTGAACTCGGACAAAACGGAAGTGTTACTTATTGGACCGAAAACTGCTATAAGTAACAACCAAGAATACTGTATAACTATTGACGGATGTTCCATAAAACCCTCGTCGTCAGCAAAGAATCTTGGCGTTCTATTCAATAGTAATCTGTCATTTGAGAGCCACGTCGCCAACACCTGTAAAATTGCATTTTTCCATTTTAAGAATATATCCAAACTACGTCATATGCTGTCAATCTCAGATGCAGAGAAGTTAATTCATGCATTCATGACATCAAGACTAGATTACTGTAATGCACTGTTAGGTGGTTGCCCTGCAGGCTTATTACAAAAACTCCAATTGGTCCAAAACGCGGCAGCTCGAGTTCTTACACGTACAAAAAAGTATGAACATATTAGCCCGGTTCTGTCAACCTTGCACTGGTTACCTATAAAGCATCGCGTTAACTTTAAAATCTTGCTTATTACCTATAAAGCCTTACATGGTTTAGCTCCTCAGTACTTGAATGAACTCATTTTGTATTACAGTCCTTCACGTGCATTACGCTCTCAGGCGTCCTGTCAGTTGGTAATACCTAGAATTTCAAAATCAAGTGCAGGTGGTAGATCCTTTTCCTATCTAGCGCCTAAACTTTGGAATAGTCTTCCCTGCACTGTCCGGGAGGCAGACACACTCTGTCAGTTTAAATCTAGACTAAAGACGCATCTTTTTAATCTTGCATACACTACTCTTCCATAATATAAATCTTCAGAGGGTTTAGGCTGCATTAGTTAGATCAACCGGAACCAAAAACACAACTGATGAACTTGTTGCATCAAAGAGTACAGAACAGTACTCTACTCTCAGCCAGTCTTGTCTCATTGTTCCAAGGTTACCACAGCGAGCAGGATGCAGTTCATGGCCTGACCTGATGGTAGAGCGGAGAATGGGAAGTGGGGACCTGACAAGAGCTGAGATGATAGAGCTGGATAAAGAAGGACGCGGTCTCTTGACATGTCTTCACCACAAAATTTCAAATGCTGTTAGATTATTAATGATAATCTTAAACTATAATTTATTTTATTATTTAGTTTATTTATTTTATTTAGCCTTGTTGTGCAAGTTCTCTGGAGCTTGTGCAGAGGCAGCAGCTTTTGCCAGAGGGGAACTGGAATCCCCTGGTTGGGCCTGGGTTCTCCTGAGGTTTTTTCTCGATTAGAGTTTTGGGTTCCTCGCCACCATTTGCATACTGTTTTTGCACTATCTGCCTGACCGGGGGGGCTGCTTTAGAATTTTAAAGTTTTACTTAATTAATATTGCATATAGGAATTTATTATCTGTTATATTTGACCTGTGCTTCTCTCTCCTTTATCCTAAATGTGTGCTCTCACTGAGCGTGTGTGTGTGTGTGCGTACTTGTCTGTGTACGTACGTGTGTGTGTGTGTGTTGTGTGTGTGTGCGTGCGCATCCGTGTGTGTGTGTGTGTGTTGTGTGTGTGTGTGTGCGCATCCGTGTGTGTGTGTGTCTCTGTGTCTGTGTGTGTTGGTGCGTGTGCGTGTTGTGTGTGTGGAGTGTTTTGTGTGTGGGTGTGTCTGTCTTCTGTGTTTCAACCTTTTCTTGTTTTTGCAGGTACAACTTTGATTGTTTTGCTTGTAGTCAATGTGTCTCATGTGCAGCTGCTTTGTAACAAAGAAAATTGTAAAAGCGCTATATAAATAAAGTTGAGTTGAGAGTTGAGAGTTGACTCCAGCAGATTGAGCAGATGAGGCCTAAAAAATAAGACCAACGGTCATGAAGGCGGTTTCTGCAAGCGACGTGGTACGCTAAGATCAGAGCATGACACGAAAGACGACCTGGTCAGCCACTGCGCCCGGCCCATCTCTAACTGTCTCGACTTGTCCTGCCATTGGAGCAAGATGGAATCTGGGAAGAGAAAGTGAGGCTGACAATGCGCACCTCCCCCTCACTTTAATCCAATCCACGCGCAAGTCTCGACATCCCCCAACTACTGTACTTAAAGTCCTGTGGCGATAGGTGAGCGACGAAGCAGCAGGTGTGGATTCACTGGCAGTTTCACACAGGCGGCTCAGGTCTAATGGTCGTCTTCTTGCTGACCGAAGCAACAGCTGGATTCGGCGTCAAACCTGAGTGACTGAGCAGCCCTCTTTAGGACGGCACTGCTCACCTCCGTAGTAAAAGGAAGGGGCTAGAAAAGGTGCCCTAAACATGGTTTGCGTCACAGAACCCTTGCCAGCTTGGAGGGGATCCCATCCCATGCGGTCGAACAACAAAACGTAAGGTGACACCACTCACTATTGGCACATGGAACATACGCACGCTTCAAGACAACCACTCAGCAGATCGACCAGAAAGAAGAACAGCCCTGGTCGCCAGAGAGCTCGCAAGATTTAACATTTATATTGCGGCCCTGTGTGAAACTCGTCTAGCCAATGAAGGTCAGCTCGCAGAAACAGGAGGAGGTTATATATTCTTCTGGTGTGGACACAGCAGCGATGAACATCGTGTATCTGGAGTTGGCTTTGCGATTAAGAATTATCTTATCCGCAAACTTGCCAGTCTTCCCAAGAGCGTGAACGATGGAGTCATGACACTGCATCTCCCACTACCGAGTGGAAAGCAAGCCACACTGATCAGCGCCTACGCGCTCACAATGACGAATTCGGATGAAGTAAAGGACAAGTTTTATGAAGATCTTGATGCCCTGCTCTCATCCGTTAAGCGCTGACAGGCTGATTCTACTTGGTGATTTCAACGTGAGAGTAGGGTCCGATCCCTCTGCCTGGGATGGCATCAATGGAAAAAATGGAATCTGCAAATGTAACAGCAATGGCCTACTACTAGAGGGCTGCATTGGGTTTGGGCTCCCGCGGGACCCAACGTAAATCTCGCGGGAGTGGGAGGTTTTACCTTTGCTGCGGGAAGGAGTGGGCGGTCAGAAAATTTCGCAGGAGACCCGCGGGGAACGGTGGGATTTGGCGTGTAGTAGAAATGGAGTCAACACAAGAAGTTGAGAAGAAAATTAAAGCGGCTGTTTACTTGACAAAAGCAAAGCAAGACAAGTCAGACATCTGGAAACAATTCTCAATTGTCACTGAAAAAAATGGGAAAGAGTTAAACTTCGTAAACTGCGATAAATGTGCAAAAGTGTTCGTTTACAACGGACATAAATCTGGCACCTCTGCCCTGAGGCGACATACCTGTACAGTTCTCTGTGGTCAAAGCAAACTCTCGTTCCCCCATAAAGCACTTCCTGCTCACGTTAAGCAAGAAACTACAGAAAAATGTGTCACACTTTGCTGTAAAGACATTAGACCATATGACTTCGTTGCCGGGAAAGGCTTTGTTGACATAGTTCAGCACTTTGTTAACATAGCCGCTAAATATGGTACATTTGATGTGAGAGATGCTCTGCCACATCCACAGCATTGTTTACTTCATCTTATTTAAACGCAATCATGTTTAAAGTCTGATATTCTGGATTTTAACTTGAACGAATATTTAGTCTGAGTATTTGTGTACTTTTTCACAAGCTGTGAGATAAAGTCAGTGGGGGCGGGCGGGAGTGGACACAAACATTGCGGGAAGGAGTGGAACACGCAGGTGGCAGGAGCGGGCGGTCCTGGTCATACATTCGGCAGGAGTAGAACACGTAGGTTGCAGGAGCGGGCGGTCCTAGTCATACATTCAGCGGGAGCGGGCGGGTGCGAGTTTAAGAAAACAGTCCCGCGCAGGGCTCTACCTACTACTACTGAAGACATGTGCGTCTTATGACCTGATCATCACCAATACCATCTTCTGCCTGCCCACTCGCAAAAAGACGTCCTGGATGCACCCAGGCTCCAAGCACTGGCATCTTATTGATTATGTCATCGTGCGGAGGAAAGACAGACGGCATGTAAGGGTGACCAAGGCCATGCCGAGTGCTGACTGTTGGACTGACCACAGACTCATCATCTCCAAATTAAGCTTTCACATCAAGCCAAAGAGACGTCCGCAGGGAAACAAAGCTGTGATGAAAAAGATCGACATCAGCAAACTGAGGAACCCCAACACTGCAGCTTCACTAGCAGAAGATCTTGACAGCCAACTCTCAGAGCTGCAATTACATTTACATTTATGCATTTGGCAGACGCTTTTATCCAAAGTGACTTATATTGCATTGCAGTATACATTTTGTTTCTGACTATGTGAAATCCCCTGGGATTGAACCCATTACCTTGGCATTGCTAGTGCCATGCATTAACCACTGAGCCACAGGAAAGCTTTTAGAAGGAACTGCTGAGAAGGACTGGGAATGCTTCCGGGATATTGTGCACTCTTCTGCGCTAAAAGTTCTTAGACCCTCACACAGGAAACAGCAGGACTGGTTTGATGAAAATGATGAGAAGAGATCAAGGCCCTACTTGCTGAAAAAGCACCGCCTTCACCGTGCTCATCAGAACGACACGTCGTCAACAGCTATGAAAAATGTCTTCAATAACACTCGCAGGACCATACAGAGCAAGCTTCGCAAGATGCAGGACTCCTGGCTGAGTGCCAAAGCAGATGAAATCCAGAAGTTTGCTAATAGAAACGATGCCAAACTGTTCTACGAAGCCCTCAGATCCTTGTATGGACCTCAGCCCTCAGGGAGCTCCCCTCTACTGGACTCGGATGATGCACCTCTCATTACTGAGAAGAATCTGAATCTGTTGGGCTGAGCACTTCCAATCTATACTGAACCGCCCATCCTCCATCAATAATGAGGCGATTGACAGAATGCCCCAGGCGGATATCAACCACAGCCTGGACGTCTCACATCAGAGACTGAAACCTTGCAGGCCATCAGCCAGCTGTCCAGTGGCAAGGCCCCAGGATCTGACGTAATCCCAGCAGAAGTCTATAAGGCTGGTGGTGCAGTGCTTGTCGACAAACTCACTCAGTTGTTCCAGTTCTTCTGGAATCAAGGATATTTTCCTCAGGAACTGAAAGACGCGTCCATCGTACATCTCTATAAGAAGAAAGGAAACCGACAAGTCTGCGATATCATAGAGGAATATCACTGCTTTCCATCGCAGGCAAGATCCTTGCACGAGTGATGCTGAATCGCCTGATTGACCACCTGGAACAGGGCTACAACCCGAGACACAGTGCGGCTTCCGCATAGAGCATGGCATGGTGGAAATGAACTTTGCAGCCCGACAGCTCCAGGAGAAGTGTCAAGAGCAGAATCGTGAACTGTACACCATCTTCGTGGATTTCACCAAGGCTTTTGACACAGTCAGTTGTGAAGGTCTGTGGCGTATCATGTTGAAGTTTGGGTGCCCTGACAGATTCATCCTGATGGTACGTCAGTTCCACGATGGCATGACGGCATGCGTTCTGGACGACGGAGAAGTTTCAGAGGACTTTCCAGTCACAAACGGCATCAAGCAAGGGTGCGTGCTGGCACCGACCTTGTTCAGCATAATGTTTTCAGCCATGCTGTCAGGCGCCTTTCAGAACAGCTCCTTGGGAGTCAACCTGAGATACAGAACCAATGGGAAACTGTTCAACCTGCGAAGACTCTAGGCTGTCACCAAGATAAAGGATAACTGTGCCCTGAATGCTGGATCAGAGCAGGAAATGCAAGCCAGCATGGACAAATTCGCAGCAGCATGCGACAACTTCAGCCAGCTCCAAAAGCCCAACACCAAAAGTCTACCATCACAGTGAAGGGACAAAAGCTGCAAGAAGTGGACCAATTTACATACCTTGGCAGTACCCTCTCCCGCGAAGTGACAATTGACATCGACGTCAACTGCAGAATCGCCAAGGCAAGCTCTGCATATGGCAGACTGAGGATCAATGTGTGGGACCGTCGTGGAATCAGCCTTGCTACAAAGCTTAAAGTCTACCGGGCAGTAGTGCTAACTACCCTGATGTATGCCAGTGAGACTTGGACTGTATACAGGAGGCACACTAGGCAACTAAACCACTTCCACACGACTTGCCTCAGTGGTGCCCACACATGTCTGCCCGACATGTGGCAGAACATTCCGTGCCCGTATCAGTCTTACCAGCCATTTGCAGACACACCGTGGACAGCCCACAACCCGTTAGATGTCAAGGTCCTCTTCGAAAACGATGGCCGAACATCATCATCATTATTGCTTCTGTAAGACATCGCTTTATTGCTCTCTGAACTATCTGTACGTCGCTTTGGATAAAAGCGTCTGCAAAATGACAATGTAAATGTATCAAATATCACATATCAGAGAGATGTGCTTTGCTTATATAGAGAGCAATCAAATCAAACCCTGTCAATCAAACCCCTCATCCTAAATATGAAACTTCAACAGGTTGATAATCATATTAAAGTATTAAAATTTACTCTCATGAGTTAAAATCTGATTACACTTCTTACTTGAATGCATGAAGAACTGGCAAAAAGCATTCATAGTCTTACACTGAGGGGGAAAAGTCATGTCAAAGAGCAGAAAGTCATGAAGTTTTAGCATGCACCTAGTAACTATTCTACATAAACACCCTAGCCCTAGCAACCACATATTAACATGGCACTCACAACACCTTAGCAACCACGTATTCAATTAATAAAACTAGGGCTGTCAAAATTAACGCATTAACGCATGCGATTATATTTTTTCCGATTAACTCGTTAAAAATATTTACGGCAATTAACGCAGCATCCGTTTGTTTTGTCATCCTTTGTCTTGGTTACATAATCATGCTCTTATTCGTGTACAGGCTTTTAAACCACTTAAGAGCAATTTGAAACAGTTGCTTTGACGCGTTCAGTGAAGATAGACAGCTTCTAGCTGTAGGACGCAGCAAAACGCAATGCGAGGTGAAGAAATTATTCGAATGTAAAAGTATATTTTAAAACATTAATGTTATGTGCGATT
Organism: Triplophysa rosa; assembly: GCF_024868665.1. Lineage (NCBI taxonomy): Eukaryota > Metazoa > Chordata > Actinopteri > Cypriniformes > Nemacheilidae > Triplophysa > Triplophysa rosa. The sequence goes on from NC_079900.1 coordinate 26,623,456, forward strand.
ACAGTTTTTCTCGATTGCTAACACACAATTCATGAAACAACTCACCATTTTCTGACAACCATAAACACATTCTCAGAACAATACACCAACTTGTACAAACCCCACACACAAACAGCCTCAATTTGCAAAGGTTTAACCATGTTCTCATTCAGAAAACACAAACACACAATATAATTAACTGAAGTGTCAAGTTGTAAAATCAAATAGCACACATTTGTCCATCAGTAAACATTCAGTTGCAAGACTGATGACACACCAACCAGAATCTCAGGATAATATCAATAGGAGCACAGGTAAGTGTGCATCCTAGAATCATCTACTGCGCTTTATACTACTTACAGTAAACATTATAGACAGTATAATCACAGTACACACTTTATATGAGAGAAATTTCACTATTCTGTATCCAGTAAACTGTAGCATGTGTACACCCTCAAATTTGTGATTATCAAGTTTACAAATGTGCATTTGTAGCCTTTTTTACCTGTTCCGTATTTTTTGCAGAAAATAGTACACTTTTACGAAATTGGGCCAAAGGTGCAGAGGATGCCATATTTTTTACATCGCCTCCTATTGACAAATCGCCTCACTGTTTTGTTTCCTTTATCTTCTCTGTAAGTCGCTTTGGATAAAAGCATCTGCTAAATGCCTGAATGTAAATGTTATTTGTGCAGATGTGTACTGAATTGTGTTGCATGACCAGTTTAAATTGTTCTTTGGTTTTTGAACTTTTCTTGTCTTGGTAACGTGGTCAGGCCTGATGGTGAACGAGAACCCAAGCGCAGGCAGGCAGTAAGGGGTTAACAAAACAAGACTTTATTGTACACACAAAGGGACAGAAATAAAACACCCACGAGGAGGTAAATGATAAGGTAACAAAACAATACTTTAATAACCAAACAAAAACCCACGATGGGGTGCAAAACAAAACCGGAACTACATAAACGGGAACAAAACTAGAACTCAAAACAAAACACTTCCCATGAGAGGGCAAAAACTAAACAAATACCAAAACAAGGAATAAATCACACGACAGGGGAAGCTAGGTGAACACGAACCACTCACAAATCCAACAGGACCGCAGGATACCACAGAGACAGGACGTAGGCACACGAGTACAGGGTGCACGTACAAACACACATGCAAACGTAATCCAACAGCACAAGACAAAGAAACATGAGGGTATATATAGGGAAGACAAACTAGGGATAACGACAAGGGACAGGTGTGGGACATTAAACACTCAGGGAAACATAAGGAGGAAACAAGAGGAATGGGGCCAATGACAAGACACTGGAGAGAACGTATATTACTGTCAAACAGACAATAATATGTTTCTCTCCACACATAACCAAAAGCTTTGCAAAAGGCTCTGCTACAGGACCAAGAAAAACATGACTAAGGAGGCAGAGCCTGAGTGATTAATCAGATTCATTTTTTATCGATTGACAGCACTAATTAAAACCTTAGCAACCACATATTAAGTGATAGAAATACTCAGAACTCCTTAGCAACCACATATTAACACGTAAAAAGCACAAATGTTCAAATATTTTGTATGAAAATGTTTGTACAAATGTAATAATTTGGCAAATACTGTATGAGGTGGTTTCCTGTATGGGTTTAAGACTAGTCATATACTGACACATTTTAAAATACATCAGTCTCAGTCCCAAAATGCACACAAGTAATGTTTTCTTTTGTAATCAATGTTTGTAAAAACTACTTAAATGTCCTAATTTAGACCAACAGTAGTCCTGGCCTAATCTTAATCTGAAACCACCCCAATATGTTTCATTTATTTGTAAATACATTATTTTCAAGGTCATGATGACTCGCAGTACCCAGATGTGCCGGATGATTTTATTAGTTTAGAGCCGGGTGTTATATCAGACTAGCCAATCAGAACCGAGTATTCCAAAGCCCCATATAATAAAATTGAACACATTAGCAACCACAACCATGACATCCACCCACATCACCCATCATGGAAATGTCAAATCTATTTGTATTTTTTCTCTCATTCTCATTTATTCTCATTTTAAGGGGATCACATTATGTACAGTATGATATTGAAACACATTCCTCTGGTGTTCTCATGTGTCTTTGAGCAGAGTTCCATTGAGAGCACTGGACATGACACTATAAGCTTTTGGGAAATGAACACACGGTGCCAATGACATCACTTCCTCTTCATCACCACACAGCTGCCAATGACAGCGATGTGCTGGAAAGGGGTTGTCCCTCTCCACAGCTTTCATCAAGACAGCGTGTGCTGTCTTCATCACATCATTTTCATAAATGTCTCTGAGAGATTGACTTCTTGGAAGTTATAACAGCTACTGTGACGTCTGAGAATTGTCTTTTTCAGAAAATTATTTTTCTGGTTGTCTTTATACCAGAAGTTTATTCAAGCATGTCCTATTCGTATTCTTCATTTGGACTGGAAACAAGAACGCATACTTTCAGTCTACTTTTTGTGTACTTCTCAGAAAAAAATGTCGTGTGATTTCTACTGGTGGTCTTAAAGTATAATTACAAGTACTCATTAATAAACTAAAAAGTCCCCAGACAGTATTAAAATAATATACTTACAAGAATACTAGTACTTACAACATAAAAAATATAATTGAACTTTGTATACTTGAGCCTGAATATACTTTATCCAGCATGCTTATTTGTTGTAAGGAAGTAAATTCATGAATAATGAGTCAATTGTAGCTTCATACGTGGCCGGCGCGTTCTTTAGTCAGTTATGTCTCCATCAATAAATATATTTTATCAGTCAGTTTTGAATATTTTTCATTCCACTGAACTTCCCTGTTTCTTAAGAGATGATGTGTCACTCTAAAAGAGCGACACACGGCTGCTGAAAGAGAGGAAATGTGTGACGTTACCACAGATCGCCGCCTTGTATAATCACACAGAAGTTCTCTGGAATCACATGATCTCTTCATAGGCTACTAGTGAATTTCACATTTGTTTATGGAGTACACTGGAAAATTTGGCTGGGTTACATACGTGACATGACTCCAACGATCTTTCAATGAACAAATAACTATTAAATAGTATTAAATAGCTGAATAGTTCAGCCTATAATGAACATTTTCTCCTCATTTGTTGTTACCCTCCTAGTTGTCACAAACCTGTATATGTTCTTTTGTTTCATCTCAGTTAACAAAAATATGTGTTGCTAACATTCCCATTAAGCTATGAAAACGTTATTTTTGCATGGTTTAAAACTTTTAGAGAGCGTTCCTGTTAGCCGGGGTGCTGTTCCCATTATTTTGGCTTGATAAGTTATCTTGGCTAGTGGATATTACAGTTCTGAGGAAACTTGAGTTGGTGAAAAACCTGCAGCGTTTTGAGCAGCATGATGCCATAATAACAGGTTTGTATATACAGCAGACATACAGTAAACACTCACGTGAGCATGAGTTCTGGTAAAAAAACATGACAGCTGCTTGTGTGTCGTCTTGTGTGCTCTGACACACCGGCATGACTGTTTCACTTTACTCGAAATATCTTTGTAGCAGGAAGAAGAAAGCAAAGGGTGAAATGTGTCTGTTTGTGTCTGTTCGCACTACATATTTAACAACTGAAAAGCCAGTTTGTTCACAATTCGATTCGTGAAATCATTTTATTTGCATTTTACTATAAAGTGATACAGTTGATGTTACAGTTTGTGCAGGGAACACTCGAGAGACTTTTAATACTCGAGAGACCAATATACTTTTAATATTATCCAGGATGAAGAAGACACAGACAAGCACAACACCATTTACATAAACAATACCAGACAAAGAACTGAACTAAGGAGAGAACTTAAATAAGACAGATAAGAGGGGTAGACAGGTGATGGGAATTAGCAATGATGTCCATATGATAGGGATCAGGTGAGACGAGTGCAAAGGATTATGGGAAGTGTAGTCCAGTGGTAAATGAGGGCATGCGGACCGTGACAGTTCAGGCTTTCTTGGGGATTCTGGGAAGGCTTCGGGACACTCTGAGAGGCCGGACGGCACCGGCTCAAGGAAGAGCTGGGCAACGGGCTCTGAGAATCCCGGATTACTGCTAACTATTAGTTACTAACTAACTAATCATACACAGCTTTTATGTTTTTAAATATGCTTTTACATTCTAATAATTTCACATTTTATCTCCAAATTAATGTAGAAACAACATATTTCTTTAACAGCATCATTTTATGAATGAAAGCCAACATTCTAATATTGTTGGCTTTGCAACTGATGTCTCTATTAAATATATTATTTTTTTCTACTAATCAAACCCGTTATAATAAGTGTGCCTGTCTTACAGGTAGGAAATATACAATAAATAAAGTTCTCAAACACTTTACAGTCTTTACTGCTAAATACACAAAATAGAGAAGAATCCTCATTTAAGCTTCAAAATCACATTGATTTCTTCTTTTCTTTTGTTCTTTGATTGACATTAGTGAGAGGAGTCACAGCAGCAGATTTAAGAACGCGGCCCCTTTAACAGCTGCCGCACTAAGCAGGGGCCCAATTCACATTTTGAGTCTTTTTCCGCGCGCATATTCGTTATTTTAAATGTAGACGTGCGGCAAGCGCACATATTTCTAGTCGATATGGAAATATTTCAACATTTCAGATGGCCGCGCGCGTTTGAAGAGAGAAAACGGTGCGGCTCGCGTTTTCAGCGCGATTTTAGACGCGAAATGTGAATCGGGCCCAATGCGCTTCCTATTTACACTACTCTTTGCATTCATTTAAGACTTCATTTAACTCGTTGAAGACTGAGCTTATGAAAATACTAGACAAAATGTGCTTTCTGACATAATCTTTTGTGTTTTTGTTCATTCAAGTACGAAAGAGAAGTTAATTCTGGTACGCTGTCTGACAGATTCTGACGCAGCCTCATGTGTACACCAGACTGGACCGCTGTCGCGTTGCATTGAGCCATGTTCCACAGCCAGAAGCTGTCAATCTATACTGGACGCGTCACAACCATTTCAAATCGCGCCCTAATAGTTTAAAGGCCTTTATATGAATAAGAGCGTGATTATACAATGTAAGATGATGACAGAAAAAACGGATGTTGCGTTAATGGTTAAAAAAATTTTAACGCGTTAATCTGAAAATATATATACAGTATTATTAAAGATGTTTTAGCCTAAGGATTTTGTGGAAAGTTTATTTTGAAATATGAATAATATATTTTATAGTATAAATAATAATACCTTTATAGTTGATATACTTTATAGTATAGTAATATGTTGAGGATTCTAAAGGTTTGATATCATGTAGTTTCATATATTGATCCGTGTGTGTGTGGTGATGACACGTGTGTTACTGAATCTCTCCTGCTGTCTGTCTAACTACAGTACATGCATTCCTGTTGCATTACCTTCACCGCAACACAACATGACACAGTGATTTGAGAAAACTGCTGGCTTTCCCGGCAGACTGAGAGTCACACCTCTTCCCCTTTATCACCAGCGAAAACAAACACACTGAGATAACTACACCTTACATTTGATTGTATTATATACACCGCTAGTCTAAACGTGTGTTACATAACATGGATGATTCTCATGAACGCCGTTTCATCTACATGCTTCCGAAATTGTTTATAATAAGTGTATGCCCTTACTTCCTGTTCAAAAGGAATTTTGTTTATTGGTGTACTTTGTTTTGTCATATGTGTGTTTGAAGTACTTTTGATGACTGTTGTTTTATGTCTATAATATATAGGGTAACGGTTATATTATTGTAGAATCTATGTGTAAGGCCTACAATACAATGTCATTTTCGACTATTAAGGTGGAACTATTTTCAAGAAACTCAATGTTCTGAACTTCTGAGATAAGCCTCTTACCGAGTGTAATCCTGAGCTTCCTCATATCAGTGTTACTGGAAGAAGAGTGTCTGTGTGTAATAGAGATGGGAGTGTTGCCTGTCACAACACAAGAGAAAACAATCAATCTGCTCTGACCTGATGTTTCCAATATATCTACATAACATTATATTATTATAGCCCTTTATTCTGCTACTTGCATGTATATTTTGCTTTTGTAAATCTTTGTTTAAACTATATTCTATATCTGTTTATATATATATATTATAAACCACTTTAAGTTGCACTACATACATAACACTTTATTTTATTACTATAAGTATCTTTCTTTTCGTTTGTTAGAGAGAGAGGTTATAAAATGAACTGTAACCCACTGCTTCTTGGGGCTTATTGCTTCATTAACCCATACCTTTTATTCATCTCCAGCCCCCAAAAAGCTCCCAAAAACTTGTCAGGAAGATTTGTTTTGCAAAATAGTGATCTTTAATAAATTATTGAAATGTTTTATAAATATAAATATGTCAAAACGTATGGCACAGACAAACCTACACAATCCAAATTCATCTTGATGCATGTAAACAATGTGAAACATGGCTGTTCGTAAGATAGCAAACACCCACGTCTGTTAATACATTCAATAATAAAAGCGCTCCTCGTGCGAACACAACAGACAGCAAACTTTTGTTCCACTCGTTCAAGTAAAAAACTCTTTGTACAGTTTGTGTCCTTCTCGGCAGTTGTCTTGGCATGCGTGAAGCGTTTTGACTTGTTACTCACGTCTTCCCTTGAAAGGCACGAATGATTACTTGGAAGGCGGCGGAGGCTGGTTTCTGTTTACTAGCTTTGCTGTTTCCCTGCAGATCTGGAGCAGCGCAGAGGTCTGCTATAATGGCACTGGTCTAAAAAGAAAAACAGTACAAATGTCCATTCAACAAAACGTTCGCCATATAGAATAGTTTTTCGGGCTCAGTCACATGACCACACGCGCTAACTCCACGAGCAGCTCCAGCTCGGCCAGTGCGCCACAGCTCAGCGCACATCCCCGTCAAGAACGCGGCAGGCAGCTCTTCAGATAGGAGCGTCGTACTCCTGTAAGAACTCCTTCAGCTGCTGAGGCAGCTGCTCTCTTTTACTGGAAACGTTCACGATCCCGTTGACAGTCTTCCTGCACAGATGCTGCAGGGACGACAGGGTGCACGTCAACGGCCTAAACAGCTCCAGGGGGATTTTCTCTCCTCCCGAGTAGATGTAGTACGCGCCGCGAGAGTTCCCTGCGGCCAGAGCGCTTCTCGAGGAGGGCATGTAGTGATGGATCAGCTTGAGCACGCAGTCGAAGCGCGGCGCGGACTGCGAGCTCTTGGAGTCCGTCTGCAGGTGGAAGGACTTGTTGTCGCACTGCACGCGCAGGTTCTTGGTGCCCGAGTCGGTTTTGACGCTGAGCGTGAAGAAGTGTCGGTTGTCCGAGCTGTCCCGCAGGAGGAACGTGCCGCTGGTTTCCGCACTCAGCATGTGATTGGCCTCTTTACCGCTGATGGAGCCCCAGTAGAAGCCGCTCTCCTGGAGCTTCACGACGGCGTGTTGGATCATGTGAAACTGCAGATTCGAGCTGAAGGTTTTAAAGCGGTGAGGCTGCAGACTGCTCTCGAACAGGCCGCTGCTCATAACGCTGTCAAACTTGCTGTGGGTAACCATGGCGCACTGTCAGCTGCGGATGACGAGTTACCTGCACGAGAAGACGAGACACGAGTTCAGATTGGTATAACAGAACAACACATTCAACGCGACAGTCCGTTTGACCACACAACGTCTTCAAATTATTCCATCGCTTTTAGAGAGTCAAGTTGGCTAAATTTGTATTTATTTGTCGTAAAACCAGAGTAACCACAAATTGTCTGACTGCAAGAACCACGTAGTTTAACCATGATAAACCATTCTACCCAAAACCATTTTTATGTGACAAAAACCATGGCTGATGAGACACAACAACTGCCCATAAGCTTAACTTCAAACTTTAGGTTTAATAAATTGTTAACGTTGGTCTTACCTGTGCTTGTTTTTCGCCTGAGATTGTTCTGGTGTGAAGTTAGTGTTTGGGCTGGTTAACGCTCTCTCTGTCTCTCGCGCGCGCGCTCGTGGGTTACTTATAGTCTTGTGTGCCCATGTTCTTGTTAGGCTCCTCCTCAGGGCTCTTCCAGTAATAGTAGGGTGTCTGTAATGCCATTCCTGGTAGCACACATGCCCCTCCCATCAGCTCTTCGGATCTTACTGTAAACCCTCTGTTGATGAACAGATACTGTTGCCTAGCAACAACTCCAGATGATTTGTAAATACATTCTATGAATGAACGTCACGAGTGCCGCTAGGAAGCACACAGTAAAGTACGTGTGACATCATAACTCATGACAAGTTCTCATGAAACACTACCAGAAGAACTCTCTTTGAATTATTATTTATGATATTCATATATAGAGAACAGAGAGTCATTTGACTTCGTTTGAAGATCAAAGAAACATTATATAATGAATGACTATTATTTTGTAGAGTATCTAGTGGAATGCTATATATTTTAGGGAAAATAATTAATGAAATAAAGTAGACTTTTGCTTTAAGGTCATTATTCCATCCAGACCATTCAAAAGAATGACTACCACAACATTGCTAATATGAAGTATTAAAGTGTTTATGTATTTGTTTATTAGAGAACTATGTAAACCTCTGGACATCCAGAGGCTCATTTCTGAAGAATCCAGTTTCATTTTACTCCAGTAAATCTCTCAGTAATGCCCACACTTTCACTAAGCAAAATGACACAACAGTACAGAATGTCTCATTCCCTGAAAATATTGTAGAATCCTTCAGTCATGAAGATGCTGGGAAAACACAGAGAGAGTGCGAGGAGCTGGAAAAGAGAACAGAAAGACTCATTACAAACTACAGAGAAAATCAGCTTCTGTTCTGTTCACCTGCTAGGGGGAAATCACTGTGGACTTTCACATCCAACAGAGAGGAGGTTTTACTCACTGCTAGAGGAAAGAACCGCTGAAATGCTGCTTAAAGAATCACGAGAAGAACCCATGAACTCTTTATTAGACAGTACACAACAGAAGAAGGTTTCTGTTCTCAGTTGTTCCTCCTCACATCTTTCTTCTCTTTCTTGGTAAGTCTGTTGTACTGGACTGCATTATTTTCTTGACAAATGACTCATGCAGGAATAATGCGTTAACAACAGACTTCAAAAGTGTGGCTTTTTGGTCTTGCATTGGCGTGTGCAGAAATGGTTTTAATCTGTTTTAAAGGAGAACAGCTGACTTCAACTTTTTCAGTCAAATCTTATTTGCCCTTTTTTGAGGTGTTTTTTGTCTGGGTTCTCTGGAGATACATGACAAAGTTATGTTTCTCAGGTTTATTGACACAAAAAAACTGTATAATCTCATAAGAAGTTGTTTACAAAATCAAAACATTCTTGAGTGGACAAATGATTTGAAGAATGACTGCAGCTGAACTTTGTGTTTACTTTCAGCTTTTGGGAACATTCCAAGACAAGACAACAGGCAGCAGTGTGGTCCAGTCGAATGTCAAATTAAACAGAGATTGTTTCCTTGATCTTTATTTGTTTTATAGGTGAAAGCTCTTTGTCTTGTGATAGCGAGTGACTTTTATGATGCCTCACAACACCTTCAGCCCAACTCAAAGAAATGGTATCTGTGTGATGTCCGATGATCCTGTGCTTTCATTCGGTCACAGTAATGTGACAGTTTGATGAAAGAGTAGACACACCTACACATTGTATTATTTCAATCATGATTATTATCGTCATTGCTGTAAGGAAATAACTAAACAGAAACGCAACATTTCCTTCTCAATAACATCAGTTCTTCCAGAACATTATTGATTAAAGTCCCCTTGAAATGAAAAATGACAATTCTTATTTTTTCATGAAATATTGCAGCGTTTACAGTAAATAGCTTATCAATGTGGGTCATTTTCTTTTTAAAATCCATGTACCCTCATAATCTTCAGTTAAAATCTGAAAATGCACTTCCTCCCTGAAATGACTATCCATCTCAAATGTCGTAAATTAGACGGCTTGGCCGGAGCATCCATTAACTCCTCCCCTTCAACTGTCAGTCTGCTGCCAGTTTCATTTCAAAATCAATGCAACAGCTGTTTTTACACATCCAATCAATTCGCCGTGAAAAACGCAAGCCACGCCCAGTTATATTCTCCTTTGAAATACCTTTTCACTCGGAAATGTATCAGAATACGGAAGTAAAAACGATCGCATCTTCCGGTTCACGGAGACTTTAAGCAAATTGTGCAAACGTACTGTAGAAGGAAAGTCTTACACAACATAACAGAATAAGATTTATTCGCAAGTAAAATTAGGATTATGGACTCCATCACATTCTGATGGGATTAAACAAATGATCAACTTTTCTAATGTGACATTTCAACCCTTTTCCCGTTGAAAGTGTTTGGTAATGAAAGGCCTTAATGTGCAAATATTACCGCCCCACACAACATTATTTACAGTCTGTTGTCTTGTAGAAATGTGGAATGTTTCCCAATATAACGCCAATGTGTGCAACCCTGAAGGATTCAAACTGATGTCACTTCCTCAAATGAAATAGCACTACTTTATTTTTGAAGGGGGAAATTTCACAGCACAGCAGGTTGGAACAGAAAGTGAGAGAGACATTCTGCATTTCCTCAAAAAATTCTCTGTAGGCTAATTATGAGAAACGCACATGTATGAGAGTTGCAAATATTGCAATATTTCAATGGCTAACATATATTTCACAATATACACAGAACTCAAGATATTTACACAGAAGGTACACAGAAGGTCAAGATATTTAATCATGTGACTAGATTCAGAAGGAAACTTAAGGGGGAAAATGGCATACACTTTTTTTCTGAGAAAGACCAATATAATACATAACATATACATAAAGAAAAAAAGTCACTGGCATCAATGACCTTCAATTCAATAATGAATGCCAAAGAAGATTTCACAACATACAGTATCTCACAGAAGTGAGTACAACCCTCACATTTTTGTAAATATTTTACAACACAGAAGAAATGACACTTTGCTACAATGTAAAGTAGTGAGTGTACATCTTGTATAACAGTGTACATTTGCTGTCCCCTCAACACACAGCCATTAATGTCTAAACCACTGGCAACAAAACGGAGTATACCCCTAAGTGAAAATGTCCAAATTGGGCCCAGTGTCAATATTTTGTGTGTCACCATTATTTTCCAGCACTGCCTTAACCCTCTTGTTCACCAGAGCTTCCCAGGTTGCCACTGGAGCTGGTGGACGTTAGAGACCTCGCGCTCCTCCACCTTCCGTTTGAGGATGCCCCACAGATGCTCAATAGGGTTTAGGTCTGGAGACATGCTTGGCCAGTCCATCACCTTTACCCTCAGCTTCTTTTGGGGTCGTTGTCATGTTGGAATACTGACCTGCGGCCCAGTCTCCGAAGGGAGGGGATCATGCTCTGCTTCAGTATGTCACAGTACATGTTGGCATTCATGGTTCCCTCAATGAACTGTAGCTCCCCAGTGCCGACAGCACTCATGCAGCCCCAGACCATGACACTCCCACCACCATGCTTGACTGTAGGCAAGACACACTTGTCTTTGTACTCCTCACCTGGTTGCCGCCACACACGCTCGACACAATCTGAACCAAATAAATTTATCTTGGTCTCATCAGACCACAGGATATGGTTCCAGTAATCCATGTCCTTAGTCTGCTTGTCTTCAGCAAACTGTTTGCGGGCTTTCTTGTGCATCATCTTTATAAGAGGCTTCCTTCTGGGACGACGGCCGTGCAGACCAATTTGATGCAGTGTGCGGCGTATGGTCTGAGCACTGACAGGCTGACCCCCCACCCCTTCAACCTCTTCAGCAATGCTGGCAGCACTCATACATCTATTTCCCAAAGACAACCTCTGGATATGACGCTGAGCATGTGCACTCAACTTCTTCGGTCGACCATGGCGAGGCCTGTTCTGAGTGGAACCCGTTCTGTTAAACCGCTGTATGGTCTTGGCCACCATGCTGCAGCTCAGTTTCAGGGTCTTGGCAACCTTCTTATAGCCTGGTAATACCAAACTCTGCTACTTCGCTTTGCCTTGTAGACAGAGTCTGGAAGGGCATAATTGACAAGCGTTTACTTTCTCGTGGGGGGGGGGCACTTGTCTGAAGTTTAAAATCATTGGTGTACCCATAAGCCAATCACATAACGTTTGGTTATAACGTATGTTATGCGCTGGCTCAGCCGCCTCGAACTTCCGCTGTAAACACAGGAATGCAGTGAAAACAAAACCATCAAGCGAAATACCGGAGCGAAGATGGCTGTGAACGACTTGTGCAGATTATGTGAAGTAAATCTAAGCATCCACGGTACAATTAGTGCATCTAAACTAATATTTGACAGTAGAGACAAACAAGAAAATATTTGCAGCCAACTGTCAAAGTTAGGATCAGTTCTGTTAAACACAGTTCTTCATTCATTTCGAGTCTGTCGGAAATGTTGCAACTTAATTGCAAGATTACAGCATGACATGGCAATATTTAAGGACTGGAAAAGAAAGGAGACACTGACCTGTCAAAAGGGTGCCAGTTCGAGCTCGACAGATAAAAGAGACCGAGATACACCCTCTAAAACTCCAAGCACCATGAAAAAGCTGAGGAAATCTCACATCCATTCAAAATGTGAACCAAACACTAAACACTAAAGAATCACATGGCACCAGGGAGGGAAAATGGCTAATTGGGCCCAATTTGGACATGTTCACTTAGGGGTGTACTCCCTTTTGTTGCCAGCGGTTTAGACATTAATGGCTGTGTGTTGAGTTATTTTGAGGGGACAGCAAATGTACACTGTTATACAAGCTGTACACTCACTACTTTATATTGTAGCAAAGTGTCATTTCTTCAGTGTTGTCACATGAAAAGATAAAATAAAATATTTACAAAAATGTGAGGGGTGTACTCACTTCTGTGAGATACTGTATACTGTATGATTACTAGTAATAACAGTACATTCAACATGAAATCTTTAACATTTGTATACTGTACTTTGAGGAAGAGAGCAGCAGTCTGAATCAGATGTTGGTTGTTGAAGTATTTCACAGACAGAGCTGGGTAGTAACTGATTAATTGTAATCTGGATTACGTAACCAGATTCCTAAAATCATAATCAGAGTACAGATACTATTTTATTGTTACAGATTGCATTACATAATACCTTTTTATTTTTTGGTAAGCCTACCACTTTAACTGTTAAAACAACCAAGCAACCCACAAAAGCAAGTCTAACATGTTTTTGTTTACAAGCATTTTGTTTACAACCCACAATAGCGAGTCTGATATGTTTTTGTTTACAAGCATTTATGTTCGCTATGTATTATTCAAGAACAGCCAGCAACAATAATACTATAATTTGCAGGATAAGTGTAAATCACAATTTTCGCATTCATTGCGAAACGGCATTAGTCATAAATCCAAATAGATGTGTGCTGTTGAATTGTCCATGCCCAGCATTCACAATATATCATCCATCTCCAAAACTTTTGTTCACAAAGGTAAATATTGAAAAAATATTGATATTTTCTCTATTGTTTCCATTGGATTTTGTATAAGATGATCACAAGCACAGGCAGGTGATTAATGTGATCTTTCACAACTTGATTTTCTTTGTTGTGTACTTGTCATTTGTAATCCAGTCTTTCTGTTGGAAACGTTTACATTTGCTATTAGCAAACCGTTATTAATGTGGCTATAATATATGCAGCTATTTATGAATCTAAATTATGTAGACAAAACCTTATTGTTTAGATTGTTTTGCCCATCACTGCATGACTATTACACCCATTTACATTGATTTGCTATCTGCACTTGATATCTATGTACACTGTATAAGGCCTTTTTTCTATTCTTCAACCATTGTTTTTGTAACTACATGTGCTGTTGTATTGCAATCATTTAGTATAAAGGCCTTTGACCAACTTCTAATACTTCATGTACTATTATAATTTGTTTTAAATTTTAACAAGAAAATAATTGTGGTATATTTATAATTTATTTATAATTGTGGTATATCTATGTGGTATACACATAGATACACCAGGTATAGATAAAACAGACACTTGTAAACAAATGTAATAAAAAGTAGTCAGATTACATTACGAGAAATGTTTACTCTAAGGGATTATGTTACTGACTAAAAATGTAGCCATGTACAGTGGTTTGTAATCAGTAACTGATTACAATTCTCAAGTAATCTACCCAGCTCTGTTCACAGATAACTCTGTAATGTCAGAATGCCACCTGCTGGATTTGTATTATACATAATGCACTTGTGTCCTTTGTGTTTCTGTCCTGCTCTCTTCTGTTGTGTATTTCATTCTCTTCTAAATGAACAACCATTTAAAAAACTAAAAACAAAGAAAAAGGATTTCATATTTTTATTTCAGCAAGGTCTCGCCACCACCCCAATGGTGTCAGCATTCCAAATGAGAATAAATGAAAATAGAAAAGGAAAGAAAATGTCACTAAGCTAATACAATGCTGCTACGTACACACATTTATAAAATGGAAAGCAATATTCTCTATACACTAACATATGTACATCTTACATAAATTAATCCAATACTGATTCAATATAATCATTTGCTTAAAGAAGCAAACGCCCAGACTGAGAGAAACCCAAGAACAGATGAAAGAATAAAAGTGTGAGATGAGACAAACCGAGGGCTAGATGCAATCATAATTAAACAAACGTTGTTAGGCACATTTATTTGTTTCATGACAAGCATGAATGAATCTCACAACATTACTGTGTTTTCATGTGTGTGTACCGAGAGGAAGAAGCATCACGCATGCACGTTCATCTGATCACAACACACCTGACCTGACAATAAAAACACAAAGACTGCTGAAGCTGAGAAAACATTCCACCCTTAATCCCCACGCAAATGCCAAACAAAACGAATGCTTTAACAGTTAAATACACACGTCTACCTCCGAGGTCACTTATGCACAACAAACATGTCGAAATACACTTATTGCCAGAGCACTAGGATGTTGATTCACTGAGCTCACAATGCGATGTCATTCATGATACTGATATCACTATACAATTTTTTTTACAAAATGAGTTGAGACAAATTAGAAATGAAACTGCCCTTTTGTTATTTCTCAAATGCTGCACATTTCTTTGTAAAATAAAATTTTACGCCAAGTAAAACTAAATTGCAATTTTAAAACGAATTCCAAATCAAATAAAAAAACGAATAATACAAAAGTATCTTTAATATAAACAAACTAAGTCTGGTTAACTTGGATTTTTTCCCATTTTTAAAAAAGAAACAAAAGTAAAAACAGCGGCCCCTGCGGGTCAAAACATGTATCGCGATTCATTTTACATCTCAACCCACTTGAATCGTCTAATTCTAATGGATTTTCAACTGGCTCACAGTGAATGTTACATCCCTACAGAGCCCTCCTCCCATTCAAATAGAAACTTTTCCACATTCTGTCAGACCCGCTGATTTCGAATAAAAGTGTGCAAGAGAGAAACGACAGAAGAGTTTTGGTTAAGTGTGAGAAACATCAGGTTCTCTTTGACACACACACACACACACACACACACACACACACACACACACACACACACACACACTTGAGCTGAGCGAGAGGACAGACACCGATCCTGGTGAAGATTTCTCTCCGGTCTGTCTGTATATGATGATGATGGATTGAGACGACATGCAGCTCAGTTGTCTTCACCAGCAGTTACACACACATCATCATCATCAGCATCCTGAGAAACGTTCTCTAGTGTCTCTTCATAGATGACACCTTCTTCTTTCTGGCAGCCAGCATCTCATAGAAAGGATCTCTGCTGATCGCCGCCCTGCGCATAAACACGGAGGAACGTTACAAAACGCTACCATCTGTCACAGCTGTATACGCACGTGTCAGATCATGAACAAAAGGCTGACTGGACACTGCTGTGCTCATCATCACGCGGCTAACTGAAAAACAGTCCCGACTCACTTGATGCTGTTGATCCACTCGTCTTTCTCCTCGGTGGTGGGAGCAGAGATGCGGTAGAAAGTGTGATTTCCCTCAACCACTCGACCGTCTGCCTCCGTCTTACAAGCCTTGATCACCTGATCTTTATTATGGGGTATGAAGAGCTCAAAGGAGTTCTGAGGAGTAAACACGCACATCATCACACAGCGTTTTCTCTTCATTCAAGACTGATTGTTGGTTTAAAAATGAATACTGCACACTTCACAATGACTACTACCTGCTATTTCACTAAAGAGTCTGTGATCGACAGTAGCATGCAGCAGTCACGTGAGCTAATGACTCAGTGACACCCAGTTATCTTCACATTCATTCGCATGTTTGTCTCCAAGTGTGTGTAAAAATGTCTGAAACCCTGAGTCACGAATAGAGATGAAAAGATCTGCTGACATTTCTTCTAGTTCATTTAGCACACTGGACAAACACATTGCATTGTGGGATTTCAGGCAGTGTGCTCTGCTGTATTCTGCACATTTTGGCAAATGTGGTGGGTCATCTGGTTCTTCTGTTCAGACACTGCGTATTATCCAGAAGATGATATGACCGTGGGTGAAAGTTACTGTAGCAGTTCATGCTAATATGAGAAAATATGTTTGCTAATACATGAGCAGATGGTTTACCGGTTTCTTGTCTTCGACTTCACGGATGCTGAGGTTTTCCAGTGGAATGATGCCTCGCGGTTCTTTATCCTACAGAACACCAGACAAATTCGTTTCTCATTGTACTGTACACCATGAATCACAAAAATGTACTAAAACAATTGGTCATTCAAACAAATGAAATATGATTTAAAGTCAAGCACTGTTATTTGTAGAGTGCTTTTTACTAATTGCATTGTATCAAAGCAGCTGTGCAGGAGAAAAACTAATAACTCATGCTAAACAAACAGAATAGATTAAGATAGCCCTACAAGTTATATGAAATAGAGACAAGTTATGAAAATCAATTTCATACACATATGAAAGCTTTTTTTATCTTTTAAGTTAAATCTTTTAAGTTAAATTGATTTTTTAAATAAAAAAATGACATGACAAATGTGGGTTCTTCATGTTTTAATAGTGTGTACTTACAGTAGTGTACTCAAAGTAGTACAGACAGTTATCAGTGAGGATGAACCATCGTCTCTTCCAGGTTTTAACTCGTCCTCCTGAGGAGCAGAGGAGATATGTGTGAGTGTAGAAAAGACAGACATCAGACGAGACAGCGGCGTGCAGACAGACAGACAGACAGCTCTACATGAACATTCACACCCAAGCACAGCAACACACATGCTCGAATGACAGCTGTCAATCATCTGTGTTCACTGTCACCATGACGACCAGTAGCTCTGATGGGATGCAGCATAAAGTTTAAGGAAAGCATCTCACCATACTGACTGTAGGATTAAACATTTATTATCACCTGACACTAATAACTACGGTGGCCGCTAGGTATCAACACACTGCAAGTGAAGAAAACACATGCAAATAGAAAAAACAACAGTAAATCAAGAAAACATCTTCATCAGTTTGACAACACATGTGCTGCAAAAACTCAAAACACTGAAACACACTGCAAGTGACAGAGACAACAGCGGAAATGTTTCCAACGTGACGCAAAAAGTGATGAACCCAACTGGGACGTGCTTGTAGTTTAATGAAGACTATTATATAAGAAGTATTTGCCTGTAAAAAACACAATAAACATATTACATAAACATATAACCAAATTATTTCTACACTTTTTTTCTTTACACTAAAGGGAGACATGAGTGAGTACACAATGAAAATTGTGAAAAGCACTATATAAATAAAATTGAATTGAACTTTTTGCGTCCCGTTGGAAACATTTCTGTTGTTGTCCCATCGCTTGCTTGCTGGTGCTTCAGTAATTGGTTGTGTTTTGAGTATTTGCAGCGATGTGATGTTAAACTGATGTTTTCTTGATTTGCTGGTTTTTTCTGTTTTCCTGTGTTTTCTTCCGTCCGTACATTGACACCTAGCGGCCACCGTATAAAAACACATCTACAGCTGCACATTCAGTAACATGTGTGATGCATGAACAATTCACAGCATTTATTCATCTTTGTTCATGTTAATCAATTGTTCATATTGTGTTTATGTTCATTCATTGTGTATAACTAATGTCTACAGACCGTTTTAATTTCACAAGTGCATTAGTAGATTGAAATGAACATTACACTAAGACGAATAAATGCTGTAGAAGTGCTTTTTAAAGTCCTCTAAAAAAACAACCATTAAAAAAATCATTTCAGCACTCAGTTAAGACAGGCTTTTGCCCCCATAATGCATCTGTCCGATTCACCGCTATTTTCAAAACAACCACTCTCTTGATGATGCTGTGAAGGAGCGTGAAATGGAAGTTGTTGTCTTTACTTTCAATGCCAATCGAGATAAATCCCACTGCACTCGCAAATCATGTTCATGGATGATGTGAAGTTTTTTTTTGTGATCAACATTTTTTATTGGTTCGAAATGCAACGAAAAGCACTCACAAAAACTACAACAACAAAAAAGAAACAAAACAAAACAAAACAAAACAAAACAATAAAGAAAGAAAGAAAGAAAGAAAGAAAACAAAGAAAACATCCAGACAGAAAAAGGAGGGCAAACAGACCTGCTTCCTGCTTTGTGATGAAAGAAGAAAGAAAAAATAAGTAACTATAATTTCTTCATATATTCTAGTATATCGGACCAAAAATTGTGCCAGGCATCAATAGTAACAGGTTTAGCCTTATTAAGACGTGCTGTTGTATATTCATAGGACACTACTGTATATTCACAAGATTGTGAATCCAATATGTTTTTTACACACAGTTAGTGTGAACCAATTCTGTATTATTGCTTTTTTTGCAGATATGAAACCAGCAAACAGCATTTTCTTTTGTATTAGACCTACGTCAAGATCAGAATCATCATTAAGAAGACATAAACTTGGATTTGTATCATAGTCATTATGTAATAGAGAGGATAAAGTAGAATTAACAATTAACAAAAGAAACAATTGCACATTCCCAAAACATATGGAGAAAGTACCTGATAATTTACTGTTGCAGATATGGCAATTACATGTTGCTTGTAACTTCATTTTAAACGTCTTATAGGGGGTAATGTATGCTCTGTGGATAACTTTGAAGTGGATAAGACAGTGTGCCAGATTTTTGGATGTTAAACTGAGATTTGACCACACCCTCTCCCAGTCAGGTAATATATTGAGACAAGATAATTCGCAATTCCAGATAGATTGAATAGAGAGAGGTTTAGTAATGTAATCATTGAGCTTGCCATATACAAATGAAACAGATGTCTGTCCATGAAGGGGAGCAATCAAATCCCACATAGGGTGTGGAGAGACTGGAGATTCCCAAGGAACTCAACATGCCTTGAGAGCAGATCTACGTTGAAAAAAACGAAGTACAAAGATGCTGGTAGAAAGAATTTGGCTCTTAGTGCCTGAAGTGAACAAAGGCCCAAGTTATCATACAGATCACCAAACGTGTTTATGCCCAGTGAGGACCAGGAAGGTTGAACAAATGGACGATTGCCACATAGAAAATTAAAATTGTTCCATAATGGTGAATTGCTAAAGAATTTGAACAGCCCTCCCATCAACCGTTCCATCAACCTTTTCCAGATTTGAATAGAATTTGCTACAATAGGACCAAATCTGTGGTTAACAGCTTTCTTTCCTGTACCAGTAAAAATAATATCTTGTAATCTATGTGGTTTGACAATGTCAAATTCAATCACTCTCCATGAAACTGTAGAGTCCGATTCAACCCAAGTATGGAGAGCCTTGATTTGGAATGACCAGTAGTAGTTCAAAAATTGGCACGGCCAATCCCCCAGAGTTTACAGAATGCTGCAGTGTGGCAAGTTTAAATCTAGGTTGTTTACTATTCCATATAAATTTTGAAATTAAAGTTTTACATCCTTAAAATAGTTAAGGGGGGAGAGAGTGGTAGCATAAAAAACAAGAAATTAAGCCAAGGCAACAGATTCATCTTAAATGTACAGATTCTACCTTGGAGGGAAACTTTGTGTTATTCCATCTTTCAATATCATTTTTGATCTTAGTTAAAATGTTGTTGCAATTGTCTCTGGTTATTATTTTATGGATGTTTTTAAAGATAGTAATGATATGTAAAAGAGTCCTTAACAGGGATAAATGAGGGAATATGGGATTTAATTTGAATATTATTGATCAGCATTAGTGCAGATTTGTTCCAGTTAATTTTGTAGCCCGAGAAGCTACCAAAATGATTGAAATCCTTAATTATGCAAGGTACTGAGGTGTCAAAGTGATCCAAATATAAGATTATATCATCAGCAAATAACGAGATAACATGGTTGTGTTCATGAATCCTAATTGGTGTTGCTTGAGACTTTCTAATAGCTTGTGCTAGCGGTTCAAGTGATAAGCAAAACAAAAGTGGGGAGAGTGGACATACCTGCCTCGTTCCTCGCTGAAGAGTGAACGAGGGAGATATAATATTGCCAGTCAGTACTGATGCTTCGGGTTAGTGATATATTGTCTTTATCATTGAAATAAAGCGTTTGCCAAAGCCAAAATGTTGCAGAACTGCCCACATATAGTTCCATTGCAGTCTATCAAAGGCTTTTTCTGCGTCAAGTGAGAAAACAGCACAAGGACTCATGTGAGAGTTTGCAAAGTCAATTAGATGGAAAACTCGGCGCATATTATCAGACGCATGACGTCCTCTTATAAAACCAGTTTGATCTTGATCTTAAACTGTGAATTACCTTTTCAATGCGAGAGGCAAGAACTTTGGCATATATCTTTATATCACAAGGAATTAATGAGATTGGCCTGTAACTGGAACAATCTAAAGGATCTTTTCCTCTTTTTAAAAGCAAAGAGATCAGAGAGGTTTTTTGATCCCTATGAAATACGCCGTGCTCGGTCGTGAGCGAATCAAGCATAAGAGGTCCTACGACATCCCACAATTCTAAGTATAATTCAGGTGGGATACCATCTAAGCCTGGTGACCTGCCCCTCTGAAGATGTTTTAAGGATTCATAGAGCTCTTCCATGCTTAGAGGGGCATCTAGAGTTTCCTTTTCCAATCCTGAAATCTGGGCCAATTCTAATCTATTTAGGTAGTTCTTGCAAGATGATTAATCAAAACTGGTTTCAGATTTATATACATTTGTGTAAAAATTCCTAAATATGCGATTAATCACTTTGGGATTAGTAGAGATCTGATCATCTGATGATTTTATAGCACTGATATAAGCCTTTGACTCACATTCCTTCAACCTAAGGGCTAACAAATGACTGGGTCTCTCCGACTCAAAATAGTACTTCTGCCTAGTCCTATGCAGAATGAACTCTGCTTTTGAATGTGAAAGCATATCATACTCTTTTTTTAAAGAGGATAATATTGCAGCCTGAGGATCTGTTGTAGGTCTTGTAGCGTTTGGATATTATTTTCTAGTTGTACAAGCTGGCGAGTTTTGGCTTTGGCAAGATTAGAAGAAAATGAAATGCAGAACCCCCGTATCGCACGCACACTTAGTCGTTTCCCATAGTATTTGAGCGTCAACGCCACAGGGTGTATTAATGGCTAGGAACTCCTTTACATGTTCCTTCAGAGAGTTAATGAATGCCAAATTACTGAGTAGTGATCTGTTAAAGCGCCATCTAGGGGCCTTCGCCCTATTACTGGAAAGATGGATATTACATAACACAGCCGAATCATCAGAGAATAAAATTGGTAATATAGAAATAGAAGAGTTAGATGAAATTAAGGCTGGGAATAAAAATATATAGTCTATCCTCGAGTTTTATGCCTATTAGAGAAAAAATGTGAAATCCTTACGCGTAGTGTTTTGAATTCGCCATAGATCAATTATGTTGAATTCTTCAAGGAATTTATTTAATAGCTTGGAGGGCAGATTAGCTGTTGTATCTAGATTGATCTAATGTAGGATCTAAAACAGCGTTAAAGTCACCTCCCAAAACTAAAGAGCAATCGATCTCAGTCAGTTAAGTATTGGAGATTTTTGTAAAAAACACTCTATCAGTCTAATTTGGGCAGTAAATAGATGCCAATGCTATCCTGTCATTATATCATTTGCAACAGATAAAGACCAATCTACCCTCATCATCACTCCCTGTATGTTCAATAGTGAGATGCAACTTTCTATTAACCAAGATAAGCTCCCCTTTAGTCTTATTAAGGACGCCACAATTTAATATGCTTGTTCTGAAAACGTGCTATATCAAATTGTTTTAGGTGTGTCTCCTGTATAAGGGCACAAGATACAGATTTGCGGTGTAGGTATTCTAATATTCGGGTGCGTTTGATTGCAGAATTTAGGCCGTTCATGTTCAGTGAAAAGATATTCAAATTATACGTTTACAGGAACAGGCTAGGTCTTATTGAAGAGAAGACATAAACAAAACAATAAAATAATACATGAGTGTTACTATATGTACTAGATAACAATTCGTCCATAGAGAAGATCAATTTAAAGAAGATTAAACACAAAGTATTGGGGAAGTGGTGTCTGTTGCAAGGGGTAATCTTAAGTAAGAGAATAGAAAGACAGATAACTATATACACAAACCAAAGCAGACCGCACATTAACAAACATGTAGGTCCGTATGAAATCAAAACATTTCGGATACGTGGCTGGTCCACTACAACGCAAGCCATATCCCCCCACTAAGGCAAAATTTAGTTAATTATCGAACATACAGGAGGTTAGCAAGTATCCATGTGTCTTTATCAGGTATCCATGTTTCTCACATCGTTGTCTTCACCCGTGCAGCTAAGATCGCCACGAGCCCTGTCGTTAGAGATTGAGATGGTAGCCGCTGTAGTCCCGTTACTTTAGAGAGCTGCAGCACAAGTCTTTCACTTTTTGAGGAGAGTCAACCATCATATTCTCGCCCTTATGTTGCAGCTTGAGTACCTGGGCCGTAAGGGCCGTAGACCCTGTGCTGTCACCTTCTTCAGAACTGAATTAAAACTCTATCTCTTAGCCGTTGTGGTTGGACTAAAGTCGGGGAAAAAAAGCAGAGTGATGTTGTCCTGTGCGTATGTAACCGGCTACGCCTGCCGAGCACCTTTTAGGATCTCTGACCTGTACTGCCACCTCAGTACCCGAAAGATAAGAGTTCGTGGCCGTCCTGACATATACTGTATATGATGAGCTCGATCAATCTCGATGTCTCGGCCTCTGAGGGACGGTATCCATTTGGAAAGGTTAGCTCTAAGGAAACCGGCTGCATCGGAGCCCTCTGCACCTTCTGGCAGCCCCACCAGTTGAACATTGTTCCTCCTGCTTTTATCCTCAATGTCCGTCAGCTTATCCGTAAGTTTTTCAAGTTGCTTTTTTAGATTTGTGACAGTACGTCTATCCTGACGTGCAACCGCCTGAACTGAATCTATCCACTCCCGTGTCTGTTTCGTCGTGTTAACTAACTTTTCGAATTCAGCTATTAGCATTTTAACAGAATCGTTGGTCGTTCGTATGTCTGTATGCAGGTCACGCAACGCAGGGGTCAATATAGAGTCTATCGCTTCTCTTACTGTAGAAGCTACCATTGAATCCAGTTTACGTTGCTGCTCCTCCAATGCTAATTTGATACCATTAGCAATAGCAGAGTCGAGATCCTCCCTGGAGATGGTGTCTTTGAATTTCTTCTTAATTGCCGATTGTTCAAGTTCCCTTTTCTGATCGCCCTTGACTGCTGAAGTATTCATGGTGGGTTAGGTAGAGATAAGATTGAAATTTACTGACAGGATTATAGTATATTTTGACAAAGAGAGCGGAGCAAACGACTATGCGTGCATTGTTGCCGAAGGGTCACGTGATCTCTGATGATGTGAAGTTTTATAACTGCTACTGCACCTGCTATGCATTTTGTTCATAAGACTCAATGTACATCGTATGGATAAAGTACACAAGTCAGCAAAATATCTAACACTGTGCTAGTGATTTTGGCATATATTCATGTCAATGAATACACGTTAAAGTATGCTGAACATTAAAGAGACCTGTTTCTTTATAGGCAGTGTATGGTCTATAGCAGTGGTCACCAACCCTGTTCCTAGAGATCGACCGTCCTGCAGACTGCAGCTCCAACCCTGCTTCAGCACACCTGTCTGTAATTATCAAGCAAACCTGAACACCTTGATTAGATAGTTCAGGTGTGTTTGATTGGGGTTAGAGCTGAAATCTTCAGGACGGTCAATCTCCAGGAGCAGGGTTGGTGACCACTGGTCTATAGAGAGCATTCAGGGGCCACGTTTACATGCAACCAAATAATCCACTTGCGATCGGATTTATGGCTCAATCGGACTGAAAAGCCTTCATGTAAACACCTTCATCAATCCGATTGAGGTCGATACGATTGAAATTTCAATTGGATTGAAAGGGGTGGTGTAGACCCAAACCAATCCGATCAGGAGGAAAAAGTTATGCATGTAGTTATCTAGTCCGTCCCCTTAGCCGAGATGTCCAAGGGGTTTTACAGCCCTTACTTCATCGTCCCCAAAAAAGGCGGGGGGGTGCGCCCCATCCTAGATCTGCGTACCCTGAACAGAGACCTGCACAAGCTGCCGTTCAGGATGCTCACGCAGAAGCGCATCCTGGCATCCGTCAGATGTCAGGATTGGTTCATGGCAATCGACCTGAAGGACGCTTACTTTCATGTCTCGATTCTCCCTCGTCATCGCCCGTTCCTACGGTTCGCTTTCAAGGGTCGGGCATATCAGTACAGAGTCCTCCCCTTCGGTCTGTCTCTGTCTCCACGAGTCTTTACGAAGATCGTGGAGGCCGCCCTCTCTCCCCTCAGGGAGAAAGGGGTGCGGGTACTCAACTATCTCGACGACTGGCTTATCTTGGCTCACTCGCGAGATCTGTTGTGTGCACACAGGGACCTAGTGCTCCGGCACCTAGATCGATTGGGACTACAGGTCAACCGAGAGAAGAGCAAGCTCTCCCCTGTGCAGAGCATCCTCTATCTTGGTATGGAACTCAACTCTGTCACCATGACAGCGCGACTGTCCGCAGTACGCGCCCAGTCGGTGTTGAACTGCCTGGATCATTTCACGCAGTCGGCGGTTCCCCTGAAACTATTTCAGAGGCTCCTGGGACACATGGCATCCTCGGCGGCGGTGATACCCCTCGGGTTGATGCACATGAGGCCGCTCCAACACTGGCTTCAGAGTCGAGTTCCCTGGAGAGCGTGGCACACCGGCAGCAGGCAGATGGTGATTATGCCTCGCTGCCGACGCACCCTAACCCCGTGGTCTTCCATGGCCTTCCTTCGGGCAGGGGTACCCCTAGGGCAGGTTACGAGGCATGTCATGGTGACAACAGACGCCTCCCTGCAGGGTTGGGGTGCAGTGTGCAACGGGCACGCAGTGTCGGGGCTTTGGACGGGCCCCCGCCTGCGCTGGCATATCAATTGCCTAGAGTTGTGGGCTGTGCTACTTGCACTGAAGAGGCTGCAGCCTCTCGTGCAGGGCAAGCACGTGCTGGTCCGGTCGGACAGCACTACTGCAGTAGCGTATATCAATCGTCAGGGTGGCGTTCGCTCTCTGCAGTTAACACGACTTGCCCGACGCCTCCTCCGGTGGAGTCAGCAGGTGACCCGCTCCCTGCGTGCCACGTATATCCCAGGCGACCTGAACCAGACAGCCGACGCGCTCTCTCGTCAGTCTACGCCTCGCGGAGAGTGGCGACTCCACCCCCGCGCAGTCCAGCTCATTTGGGTGCAGTTCGGGCAGGCCCAGGTGGACCTGTTTGCCTCCCTCGAAACCACCCATTGCCCGCTTTGGTACTCTCTGACCGAGGGACCCCTCGGCACGGATGCCCTAGCGCACAGCTGGCCGCGGGACAAGCGGAAGTACGCCTTCCCCCCAGTGAGCCTCATTGCACAGACCCTGTGCAAGGTCAGGGAAGAGGAGCATCAAGTGTTACTCGTTGCGCCACACTGGCCCAACCGGACTTGGTTCTCGGAGCTAATGCTCTTGACGACAGCTCCCCCCTGGCCGATTCCCCTGACGAAGGACCTGCTTTCCCAGGGGAAGGGCACGTTATGGCATCCCAGGCCAGACCTCTGGAACCTCCATGTCTGGCCCCTGGACGGGACGAGGAGATCCTGAGTGGTCTGCCCCCGGCGGTGGTAGCTACCATTTCTCAGGCTAGGGCACCTGCCACTAGGCGACTGTACGCCTACAAGTGGCGCCTCTTCTCGACCTGGTGTGCTTCTCGAGGAGAAGACCCACGGAGTTGTGCGATCGGGTCCGTGCTGTCCTTCCTACAAGAGAGACTCGAGACTAACCTCTCCCCCTCCACACTGAAAGTGTATGTAGCCGCCATTGCTGCTCATCACAACTCAGTTGCTGGAAAGTCTCTAGGGCAGCACGACCTGGTCATTAGATTCCTAAGGGGTGCGAGGAGGCGTAACCCGCCTCGTCCGCACTCCATACCCTCTTGGGACCTGGATGTAGCCCTGTCAGGTCTCACCAGGCCCCCCTTCGAGCCCCTAGGGGATGCCTCTCTTCCTCATCTTACGATGAAGACGGTTCTCCTTTTGGCGCTCGCCTCCATCAAGAGGGTAGGGGATCTACAGGCTTTCTCCGTGTCCCCTGACTGCCTAGAATTCGGACCCAGGGATTCTCACGTTATCCTGAGACCTCGGCCCGGCTACGTGCCCAAGGTTCCCACCGCTCCCTTTCGGGACCAGGTGGTGAACTTACAGGCGCTCCCCACTGGGGAGGAAGACCCAACCCCGTCCGTGTTGTGTCCAGTACGCGCGCTGCGCCTCTACTTAGACCGCACACAGAGTTTCAGGAGCTCGGATCAGCTCTTTGTCTGTTTCGGAGGTCAGCAACAGGGGAGAGCTGTCTCCAAGCAGAGGTTGGCCCACTGGATTGTGGACGCTGTCAAGGCAGCTTACCAATCCCTAAATCGCCCGTGCCCCCTAGGAGTGAGGGCCCACTCCACCCGGGGTGTTGCCTCCTCTTGGGCCTTGGCACGGGGGGCCTCTCTCGCAGACATTTGCAGAGCTGCGGGTTGGGCTACACCCAACACCTTCGCGAGGTTTTACAACCTCCGCGTAGAGCCGGTGTCAGCCCGCGTCCTGCATGGCCACATGTAGGACCGGCAACTGGTAGGGTGTACGCCTGTTCGGTTCTTTTCCCCCTCTCTCGAGTGGGTCAGTATACCGATTCAGCCTCCATTCTTTCCCCACTGGGCGAAGAACAGGCACTCCATCCATCACTAAGCAAGCACCCTCTGGGGCGGGCTGGGCAGAGCAGCCCTGCCCCTTAGGCCGGGTATCTCCTGAGTTATTCGCAACATAGCTCTAACCGGACCTAGTGCTACCAGACGTTGCAACTCCCCAGTAGGGCGGTTCCGTCTGATGTATCCTCATGCTGGTTCCCACCTTGGTAACCCATGACCTCCCCGGGTGGACCTCCACCTCGCGGTTTTCTCTTCAGCCGCACTTTCTTCCCATGAGTTCTTCCCCATCGGTGAGACCATGTTGGTATCTCCACTATTCTCCTCCCTGCGGTAGGAAGTGGTCTCTGTAGCGCATCCCCCACTTGAGGAAGTAGCGCTTACCCAGTGCCTTACGGTTCCGGGCGGCTTCTCGCTGTTAGAGAAACAAGGCCGCCGCCTGTGAGGCCGAAGGTAGGGGCCTTCCCACCTTTCAAGAAAGCTCTGGGACCCCCTACCTACCCACTGGTAGGTTACAATTTCGCGGTAGCGTTCACGGCTGACACGCCCAGGCCAGTCACCGTCGCTTCGTTGAGATTGTGACAGGGCACAGTGTTATGGCGTTTTCCATTGGAACCCCATCTGTCGGTTCGACACAACGTCGAGAGACCGACAGAAAGGGAACGTCTCGGTTACGTTTGTAACCTCGGTTCCCTGATGGAGGGAACGAGACGTTGTGTCCTCTTGCCACAACACGTGCTGTCCTCTGCAGCAGTCGTGAGAGGTCTCAGGCTCCTCAGAACTAAGGTGAATGAATGATGCACGCCGTCTCCCTTTTATACCCGGATGTCCGGGGCGGAGTCCGGCATGCAAATTTCATTTGCCAATTTTCATTGGCCTTTTCTAAGCAGTCGGAAACGATTGGTTCTCAGGGACGAACCCCATCTGTCGGTTCGACACAACGTCTCGTTCCCTCCATCAGGGAACCGAGGTTACAAACGTAACCGAGACGTTTTCATTCCATATGTGAAAAGTATTGAGATGTTAGACGCTTGCGGTGTTGCCAGGTCCGGCTATGTTTAAAGTACATGGACGACCAGGAAGTTTTTAAATGATTCTCACGATAAATGATTCTTTCCCGTGGGTTAAAAGAGGAATAATGTTGTTCATCAGATGTTAATATTTGGGCTATGCGAGGTCATTTGAGCTAGTTTTTGGATCGGTTTGAATAGCCATTGTTCTGGATTTGTTACGTGAATCTGCCAACCCTAGCTGTGCGCAGAAGTTTTGTTCGGAATATATTTCATGTACATCTAAACAAGTTTTTGAATCGTATTGTAACATTTAGGGGGCATGTAAACAACAGCACTGAAAGTTTCTACAATCAGATTGAATTCATTCGGACTGACAAAAATGGGTGCATGTAAATATAGCCATTGAGCTCAGGATGACCTCTGACCCCTGTATTCTGTCCGGATGGGGATTTTTCTAACAATCCTGTTAGTGCTTATTCAGTTTACTGCTCCTGCGATGTGACGGCAATAATATTGGCAAGTAAATGTTATGATCTCTTGTAACATGAACTGACATCATATCTGAATGCTGATAAAAACACACACAAGCACACACAGTGATTCAGGGTGATGGATGTACGCTCACTGCGCTTTTAAGATTCACATGATGATTATAAATGTATGTGCTAATGTTTGAGTCTCACTGATGGCCAAAGCACCTTCGGTCTGAGCAAATACAGACACACAAACAAACAAGCAAACAAACAAACAAACACAAACGTCTGTACGGCGTGATGAAGAGCAGCTCTTCAGTTCAGGTGCAGTTTTCTGACTCTGTCTTATCAGCACAAACACCACCTAGAGACAATTAATCAATTAAAGGGATAGTTGATCATTTATTGACCCTCATGTGCTTGTAAACATGTACATGAGTCTTTCTTCAGTGGAAAACAAAGGAAGATATTTTGAGAAATTAAATCATACAATCGAAGTCAATGGAGTTCAGTGATTCTCAACATTCTTCAAAATATCTTCTTATGTGTTCTGAAGAAGAAAGAAATGCCACGAGGATGAGTAAACGATGAACGACTTCTCATTCCTTCCCCTTTAACGTCTGTTTGGAACACATGAAGGTGAGAGAGTGTTTGTGTGTTGGGCTCAGGTCAGATACTGCAGATGCCAAAGCTGAAAAGGCACGTGAAGAGAATGTTTGGACACGACAGCAAATCACTTCACCACAGTAATCACAAAATCAAAACACAAGCACCCGCCACCATGTGGATGACCTACTGATTCCACGAAGAACACCCACAATCGGACAAACAAACACATATCAGAAAAAGTCACGATGAGAAGCTAACGGAGGGGACAGAAGCAGCGCTGACCACCTGAAGCACCCGAGAGCGAGCAAGCAAATGAGCGAGGGAAGAACAGGTGTACATACCTCCTGAGGGAAAGACAACAGCCAAAATCATGGGAACAATAACAAACAAACGAGGAGAAAAGGAAACAAAATTAACTTAAATAAGAAATCATACTCCCCACACGCTGTCACGGCAGATTAAGTGAGAATCAACACTCACTTCCGTTAGCACACAAACTGACCGCTGACCAACACTTTCTAGAAAGCCTCTGGTGTGTACTACAAACGGAACTTTCAATCACATACATTACTGTAAGAGCTATAATAAATCACAATACTGATATACCTTGAAGAAGTATAATGCAAATGTTGTGTTAGACTGCATTATAGTTGTTCAAGGTGTATGCTTGAGTATTGGACCACATTTCACATGAGACGTACAGCATATGGGCTGTGTTCCAGACAGGGATTAAAAAAACATAATTCACAAAAAACATTACTGTGTGCATCTAGAGACAAAACAATCACACGGATATCGTGTTTTCAGTTAAGACACCTGCAAGATTTAAGCCCTGTCCGGGAAACCGCCCCATTGAGGCTTGATAGAAAGTGTGCAGAGAATATACCAGCACCTTTATAACACTGTCATGTGTGTGATCATGTGGCTGATATATCTCTGCTTATAAAGATCAAGATAATGCACTCTAATAATGTCCTACACTTTTTGTTAGCAGCATGTTAAATGCTTTCGTTTTGAAGTTGCTTTGGATAAAAATGTAAATAATGTTATGTTAATCTTTTATTTTATTTCATCTTGCAAATGTTTGGAGACAACCGTAGACAATTTGGTCATGAATCAGATTTTGCTTTTCGCTTGAACATCAGTGATTGTTACTGCATGTATTTGGGTAGTTTACAAATGTACCGTACATGTGTCGTGTGGCGTCACACTAAAAATATAGAAAATAAACTGCTATATTTGATAAATATTTATATTTATAATAGAACAATGACAATGTTTTTTTCCCTACATTTTTGCTGTCGCACCGTAGGACGCATTTATTTGTCAACTAGCCACTTGCTGGTTAAAGGTCTATGTGGGAAAAGTATGATGACATTTCATCACATCATGTAGTGTGGAGTATGATTGGATTCAGTTCATTGTGAAGCCCCAAGCGGGAGTGCTATTTCACAAATTCTGTGTCCGTCCGGTCACACTCACCCAGTTTGAGCAGCCAGCCTTCTCTATCAGGGTTGAAGAACGTGTGAGTCAAGTCATTGCCATCATCTTCAGGGATTTTGAAGGGCTCGTTCTTGATGCTCTCATAGAGGTTCTGCACGAAACAAAATAACTGACTGTTAAATGTTACACAAAAAACATTCAAGTGAGATGAGGAGGAAACGTTTAAAGGGGTCATATGGCGCGAATACATGTTTTTCTGTGTCTTTGGTGTGTTATAAGTTGCCCATGCATGTATTAGACACGTAAAATTGGAAATATTAAAATGTCAGAACAAGAGATGCATTCTATGTAAAAGCGAATGCTCACCCAGACCTGCCTGAAACGCCTCGTGTAGCCACACCTCCACAAATCTACGTCAGTTGGTGGTCTGATTTGAGTAAGACCGCCCAAATGTATACGCAAGTAAGGTGGGCGTACCTGTCAGTACAATTGCTTTGGGACCTGATGTTCCAAATATGGTAAGAGGCGTTACATTTCCCTCACACGCTTGCAGTATTCCACCAATCACTACGCACTGGTGAACTGGCCAATCATAGCACACCTCGCTTTTCAGAGCCATGAGCTTTGTAAAAAATCTGTGCGTTTCAGAGAGGCGGAGCAAAGAGGACATACAAACATGCACGGTGTGTGGAAAATACAGCGTTTTTGAACCTTAAATCGTGTATAAACATTACATTACATCTAAAACAAACCATAATATTCCTTTTAGCCGTGTTGTATGAGCCCATTAAAAGAGGGAGATTTATGGTCCTGGGCATGGATAACTAACATAAATGTGAATTTGTAGCAGAACTACAGTCAAGGTATAAAATAAACTGGGGGCTTGACCAGTTCATACATGAACACATGTATACATGTGTTGTGGACATAACCAGGAGTGAGAGGAGACGAACCCTCAGAAGTTCTTCTGGAAGATCTCCTCCATCATTAATGCCTCTGTTCATAGAGATGAAACGCTCCACCGTGGGCTTGTCTTTAACATTTGGATTGTGAAGGCTGGTGTTCAACATGATGATGGCAAAGGACAAGATGTAGCATGTGTCTACAAACAAGAAAGAAAATCACAATCATGCACATGGCTGGAGAACTCTGCACCATGGAGTCGAGAACATTTGAGTATTAAATGTTGAAATAGGAGTGTTCACGAGGAAGATTCTGTGGAGGCCACAGGCTCGTAAATTCCTGTCAAATTCCCAGATTCTGCTCAAGGTTTTTCACAGCTGTTTGTTTTGCTCCGCCACCACCACATGTCTGTGTAGGGATCGTGTCAATCGAAACACAGTTGTAGCTGGTGATTTGAATCAGGGGTGTTAAACAAGAGACAGATGCAAAATATGAAGAGCGGGGGGTCGTGAGGAGCAGGATTAAGAAGCGCTGTTCTACACAGACCCACCAGTGGACTGGAAGACTCCAGGGTTACACTGACAGTAGCGCTGGGCGAAGGCCTCCATCATTCTGTCGATCTTTTGGGCTTCACCAGGAAGTCTGAAGCTCCAGAGAAACTGTCTGTGTGGAGACACATCATAAAATCAAGATGTCAGTTGTTGAAACACCAGC
Organism: Triplophysa rosa; assembly: GCF_024868665.1. Taxonomy (NCBI): domain Eukaryota; kingdom Metazoa; phylum Chordata; class Actinopteri; order Cypriniformes; family Nemacheilidae; genus Triplophysa; species Triplophysa rosa. The sequence continues at coordinate 26,655,790 of NC_079900.1, forward strand.
GTTATTAAGAGCATACAAACTGAAGGATGGATTCTACACTGTTTTACCTGAGCGCCTGAACCAAGTTCAGATCTGTGAACTCGTGCAGTTCCACAAACGCATGAAGGACTTGAATGTTGAAGTCATCTCTGCATGTGGAACAAGGTAAAAACAAGCACTTTTATTCAAAGTAATGTACACGACACCTAAAACCAGTTCACCGAGAGCAGGAAAATGACCATATCGTTTACTCAATTCAACATGATCAACTAGAAAAGCACGAGTTTGAGTACATTTTGAGTCAATTTTCCACTGAATTATTCCTTTAACCCGCCTGTCATGTGCACATGTGAGCAATGATTTCATGCGTAGTGGAGTTATACTGACCCAGCAATATTTTGATATACAATAAATTACTAAAACTGTTATTTGCTTTTACTCACACTTTACCTACCTGCAGTTTTAGATCAAATATTAGGACAACACATAACTTTCTGATATGTATATATTGTATTTATACGTTTGATTGCAGAGTTCCTGCAGAAACTATAAAAAACATTCAAGCTCTAGAGCTCCAAACGAGAATATGAAATCATAACTATTATTTGTCATGTAAACCTTGTTCTTGCTAACTATTTTCAAGGCTCAATCTGAACCCAAATATAACAGGAGGGTTAAACTTGAGGGCAACATTGAGTTGTTGGGACTGAACCAGAAACCTTTCATACGCCAGCTCTACACTTGAAGCACTATTACAACCCCAAGCACACAGTTGGCAGGGAAATCACAGGTCAGTCTGGTGTTGCCTGCTTTAAAACCAAAAGCTAACATGATGCCAAATGTGTGTGACAGCAGAGTCCTAATCATTCATTTTAAGATTATTCAAACATCACTCATCCCACGTCTGCTCATTTCTTCATCACATTTGACCTCTCTGTTAGCCAGGGGAGGATGTGACATCCCTCATGAGACGTGATGATGATCTTCCCCTCCCTGATGATCCTCTCTAACAGGTCAGAGATACTGATCTGAAAGTCCAACATTTCTGACTCCTTCGACAGCCACACCCAGAATGAAGAAAAAAAGCCAGGAGGCAAATGAAATCCAAAACGACAAACATTTAGATGGGTATTGTGTGTAGTGTACCCTTTTCCTATCTAGCGCCTAAACTTTGGAATAGTCTTCCCTGCACTGTACGGGAGGCAGACACACTCTGTCAGTTTAAATCTACACTAAAGACGCATCTTTTTAATCATGCATACACTACACTTCCATAATATAAATCCTCTGAGGGTTTAAGCTGCATTAGTTAGATCAACCGGAACCAAAAACACAACTGATGTACTTGTTGCATCAAAGAGTGCAGAACAGTACTCTACTCTCAGATGTCTTGTCTCATTGTTCCAAGGTTACCACAGCGAGCAGGATGCAGTTCATGCCCAGACATGATGGTAGAGCGGAGAATGGGAAGCGGCGACCTGACAAGAGCTGAGATGATAGAGCTGGATAAAGAAGGACGCGGTGACTTGATACGTCTTCACTACAAAATTTAAAATGCTATTAAATCATTAATGATAATCTTAAATCTAAAATTTACCTTATTAGTAAGTTTATTTATTTTTATTTAGCCTTGTTGTGCAAGCTCTCTGGAGCTTGTGCAGAGGCAGCAGCTTTTGCCGGACGGGAACTGGAATCCCCTGGTTGGGCCTAGGTTCTCGTGAAGGTTTTTTTCTCCATTGGAGTTTTGGGTTCCTCGCCACCTTTTGAATACTGTTTTTTTGAATACTGTTTTCCTGGCCGGGGGGCTGCTTTAGAATTTTAAAGTTTTACTTAATTAATATTGCATATAGGAATTTATAGTCTGTTATATTTGACCTGTGCTTCTCTCTCCTTTATCTTAAATGTGTGCTCTCACTGTGCATGTGTGTGTGTCTGTGTGGGTGCGTGCGTGTCTGTGTGTACTTGTGTGTGTGTGTCCGTGTGTCTGCCCGTCCATGTGTGTGTGTGTGTGCGTACTTTTCTGTGTACGTGTGTGTGTGCGCGTCCGTGTGTGTGTCTATGTCTATGTGTGTTAGTACGTGTGCATATTGTATAACCTTTATCTTGTTTTTACAGGTACAACTTTAATTGTATTTAAAGGTACAATTGTAAAGGTATTTAACTTTAACTTTTAATTGTTTTGCTTATAGTCAATATGTCTCATGTACAGCTGCTTTATAACAATGAAAATGGTAAAAAGCGCTATATAAATAAAGTTGAGTTGAGTAGTGAGGACTCTACTTAAATATAACTTATAACATTAAATATACAAAGTACTGGTTTATATTTCCTGTAGCTAAAAACCAAATACCACATACTGTAGATAGGCCTACTGTATATGTCTATGATCCTTGTGATTTATCTTTAAACATTACTGCATGCATCGATCTTGTCTGAAGTAATGCCAAATTATCAATATCTGTATCAGTCAGACTATTTTTTAGTTAAAATACACAGGCATGAAAACGTATACTGTGACATTATCTCAAGTCATGATTATTTGCAAACTGATTCTAAAATATTATTTCTAAAACTGATTCTTGTCCATCAGCGCCACCTGGCTTACCGGAGTGAAATAGCCGTTGACCATAATCGTTTTGCTTTATCGCATCGCCCGCTATGTGGAAAGACCTTTATGCAATGGTGACTGTTGACACCGCAAATATGCAAATAAGAAAGTTAACCCAGGCTTTAGTGATGTTCAGTGTGAAACATCAGGTTATGAATAGCCAGAGTTATCTCTTAACCCCTGGTAAACTCTAAGCAGTGTGAAACGTAAAACAGTTAAACCAGGATTCTGTTTACCCGGGGTTAACCATTTCAAGTGTGAAAAGCCCTCATGTCAGCTGATATGGACTTGACTTCACACACTCACCTCTCTCCTAAATAATCTCCTATAGCCGTCTTGTTAAGACCTTCACCCTTGTAGAGGAATCGTGCGATGTCTTCGCGGGTGTTCTTCAGCAGATCATTTTCAATGAGGAACTGGATTCCCTGCACACACACACACACACACACACATCATTATTCATTGTGTAGTCTCTGACACACACTGACTGATTTAATGCATTTCTTTTCGTACCTTCTTGGGATCCATGTTGAATTTCTTGCGGCCCATGGCCACTTGTTTGTTCCTCTGCATGTTTTTCCTGCAGAATGTACAACATCAGACTCTTCATCATTCCTGACCCCAACTCGACCCTAGAGAGCTAGGGAACTACAGGCCTATATCGAATCTACCTTTCATATCTAAAGTTCTGGAAAAAGTAGTTTCAACTCAATTATGCTCCTTCCTCCAAAGGAATGACATCAATGAAGAATTCCAGTCTGGATTTAGAGCATGTCACAGTACAGAGACTGCTTTGATCAGAGTTACAAATGATCTGATATTGGCGTCTGACCGAGGTTGTATCTCGTTATTGGTGCTGCTAGACCTTAGTGCTGCATTCGACACCATTGACTACAGCACACTCCTACATAGACTCGAAAATTACGTCGGCATTAAAGGAATAGCTTTGAAATGGTTTAAATCTTATTTATCCGACCGTTTTCAATTTGTAGCAATAAACAATGAGGTGTCACGCAAATCGCAAGTCCAGTACGGTGTACCACAGGGCTCAGTCTTAGGGCCTCTGCTCTTCGCATTATACATGCTACCTCTAGGAGATATAATAAAGCGACACGGAGTTAGCTTTCACTGTTATGCTGATGATACTCAACTTTATATTTCCTCGAAGCCTCATGAAACACAGCAGTTCCATCGAATAANCGTTTTCAATTTGTAGCAATAAACAATGAGGTGTCACGCAAATCGCAAGTCCAGTACGGTGTACCACAGGGCTCAGTCTTAGGGCCTCTGCTCTTCGCATTATACATGCTACCTCTAGGAGATATAATAAAGCAACACGGAGTTAGCTTTCACTGTTATGCTGATGATACTCAACTTTATATTTCCTCGAAGCCTCATGAAACACATTCGATATCTTAAATGTGTGCTCTCACTGAGCATGTGTGTTTGTGTGTGTGCGTGCGTGTCTGTGTGTGTGTGCGTTCATGTTTGTATATCCCGGTGGGGACCTTAACCTGAATACACACCAACACATGGGGACTCGTGTCACCGTGGGGACCAAAATTGAGGTCCCCAGGGGCAAAAAAGCTAATAAATTGTACAGAACAATATTTTTTACAAATCTAAAAATGCAAAAAGTGTTCTATGATCTTTAGGTTTAGGGATACGGGATAGAATATACAGTTTGTACAGTATAAAAACATTACGCCTATGGACTGTCCCCACGGGGATAGTCAACCAAAGCCTGTGCGTACTTGTCTGTGTACGTGTGTGTGTGTGTGTGTGTGTGTGTGCGTGTGTCCGTGTGTGTGTGTCTATGTCTATGTGTGTTAGTAGGTGTGCATATTGTGTGTGTGGAGTGTTTTGTATGTGGGTATGTCTGTCTTCTGTGTTCACCTTTTTCTTGTTTTTGCAGGTACAACTTTAGTTGTTTTGCTTATAGTCAATATGTCTTATGTACAGCTGCTTTGTAACAATGAAAATTGTAAAAAGCGCTATATAAATAAAGTTGAGTTGAGTTGAGTTGAGTAATGCTTGTCATGATCTAAAACTGAAATTCTCTCCAACCCGCTGACTAATGGATTTCAAAGTTTTGTTTATTTGTTTAAAACCTTTCGAAAAGTCACCGTTAAGGTTGACTGGACGTCACACATGAATGACAGATGAAAATCAAGCGTGTATACATGAAATCACTCACCTCTCCTCTGTTGAACCCAGATTCTCAATCTCACTTGTGACTTCAGCAATCTCATCCTTCAGACGCTTCAGTGAGAGATCACACAATGATCAATGCACAAGAAAAACACCAAATACACACAATCTGCCATACCTCTGCACATAACATCTGCTTTAGAATTGTTCTCTTTTTTCTTGCTGTATAGTTTTATATTTTACAAAACATGTTCATAATAAAGCAGTTCCAGTACTGTGTGTTTACACTCAGGGCTTGACGCACATGTGCTCCTCGGTTCAACAATTTAGGAGCGCAATAAAAATACTTGAAAATTGTGCTAGTATGTTTATCAATACAGTCTCTATCTTTACATAAAGGTTTTGTGTCTCTATCAAGATCTCATCAAGGCAGTGTTTATACGGTATATGTGATACACAATGGCAAGGTTGTTTGCAAAGTTCAGACAAAATGAGTAAATCACCTTATGAACAGAGTTTACAGGTTTAGTCATTTCTGTGAGCACAAATCTAAATGCTACACTCCTAATTCTGGGCACGGAGATTTTTTGTCATGTAAATATTATTATATCATTGTTTAGGCAGTGTTGGGCAGTAACCCAGCACTGTTTGTACAAAAATGGTTAAGGCTATGAAGAGTCATCGTGACCACATGTGTGTGTGTGTGTGTGTGTGTGTCCACTTCTGACAATCCCACCCTGTTCCTGTCACACTGACTCATTTCCTTTTGGACACATTGCATTGTGTTCATACTGAGTGAATAACCAGCGGAAAGCTAAACTACACCACTACTATTTCAATTTTTTACACTCAAGTTCATACAGTAGTGACCAAAACTGATGTCAGGAGGGCCTATTTTACACAACATTTCTTTTCAATGCCTTCACCAAGTAAGAAAAATGATGTGCTTAATAATTCATGTTAACATTAAAGGGATAGTTCACCCAAAAATGACAATTCTGTCATTATTTACTCACCTTCAAGTTGTTCCAAATGTGTATAAATGTCTTTGTTCTGATGAACACAGAGGAAGATATTTGGAATAATGCTTACAACCAAACGGATCTCAACACCCATTGACACCCATAGTAGGAAAAAAACAATGCTAGTCAAAAGTACCCCAGAACTGTTTGCTGTCCTACATTCTTCATTTATAGTTACGCATTTGGCAGATGCTTTTATCCAAAGCAACTTACATTGCATTAACCTATACATTTGTTTCTAAGTATGTGCAATCCCCTGGGATCGAACCTACGACCTTGGCGTAGTTAATGTCATGCTCTTACCACTGAGCCTTAGGACAGCTAAAAGCTTCTTCAAAATGTCTTCTTTTGTGTTCAACAGAACAAACAAATGATAAAGTAAATTTTCCTACAATGGTAGTCAATAGGTGTTGCGATCTTCCAAATATCTTTCTCTGTGTTCATCAGAACAAAGACATGTATACACATTTGGAACAACTCGAAGGTGAGGAAATGATGACAGAATTTTCATTTCTGGGTGATGTATCATTTTAACTTCATTTTATCAGTGATACAAAATGCAACTCAATTTTTGATGTCAGTGTAATATACTGTAATTGAAATTTAAGTGACACGTGAAGTCAATTTGATTTAACTTGAATTAAATTTTCTCTCAATTTCCTAAAGTTGAACATCAGCTCCTCCATTTTTGTCAAGGCTTCTTCAATTTGCGTGGGGTCATGACCCCAGTAGTTGTGTCTCATTTCGAAGGCTGCGTCCTCTGAATGTCACACTTGTCAGCCGCACACGTCACCGAGGCTGTCCCGTTTCAGACCCTCTGAATGCACCTTTCGAACGAGACCTTCTTTCACAGGAATTTGTAGGGGCATAAATTGTATCCTTTGTTGCCGAGATAACCCACAATTCTTTTTATTCGAATAGACGGCAGCAGCTGCACATTCGGTCAAAATGTGATGCTTCCTGTTTCCTTGTCTTCCAATATGTCTTACGAAGTACGTCTAGGTTGAGGACCCTCTGTAAAACGCAGCCTCCGAAACAAGACACAGCTGTCATCAGGGTTTATTTTGCCATAACAACCAGCTGAATGTATATCATTGAAGATCCGTCTGATGTTCACCTGAATGTCGTCCAGCAGCTCTTGCTTTCGACGCCGGATGTTTTCAAGCTCTTTCTGCTCCTCTGGTGTGAGGTCATCAGGCACTGGCGAAACAAACAAGAACATCATCAAAAATTAAATATGCAATGCGCTCCTCCGAGCTGACATTCAGAACTCTTGTTTCAAGTCATTTTAGAATAAAGAACAAAATGTCATCCCGACGATGTGCACACGCGCGCACATGTGTAGGTCTACTTCTACCTTTCACATAAACAACATCTGAAAAGTCACGATGCTCAAAATTCACAATGGAGATAATCCCTTTTTAAGGACTAAAACGAACTGCTCGTCGTGACAACAATGAGCTTCTTCCTGGGCTAGTGACATTGGGAACCCCAACATGTACACAACATGCAACAAAGAGAAGAACAAGAGCTGCTGGAGTTGTGCAGTTGTCTCTGTTTACTGCTGGTAATAAGAATTCAGCTACAAACGCTCCCAGATAACTAACAGTCACCAATATACACAAATAACTAGGGATGTAACAATACTTTGTATTTTGATATTTCGCGATGCAAAAATGTTACGATGCGCATCGTAGAGAGATGGGGATATTTTACGATGTTTAATTCTATTCGTTCAATGGTCAAGACGCTACCTACTCTGCGCCAGCGCGTCACGTGCGCTTATCTCACATATGCGGTAGAGAGAGACACACAAGACACAATCTGTGTCTCCAAGTGGTTTACAAAGCGTCATATTTTCCTTCACAATCGCCGTTAAAACACAGCAAACTTGAAGCGTGACTGCAGGTGAGTCACCCCGAAACTCATTACAAAGGCAGCACAAACGTGTTTAAATGCCAATGTTCATTTATCCGCTAACGTGAGCTGCTGCATAACGTGATATGCAACATAAAGTAAGCCAAAAGAAACCAGCGCTGTTCCAATCAGTGATGAAGTGAGTCGTACTGTAGATTAAAAGATCGAATGACATGCTAAAAAACAAGTATGTGATCTGCATGATTGAAGAAATGTAATGCAGTTTATGTAATATGTCTTTTTGAAAGATTTTTCTCATTCATTACTGTCTCAAGCAAAGACTTCAAAGCTTCAAAGAGACACGAGCCAATAGCGCTTGAGCGTGAGCTCTGTCAGAGTGTTTCATTGGTTGAAGGTACTGAATGAACACGCCCTTCACTGAACGAACGAGTCAATTGAGTCAAAATGAGACTGAATGAACTGCTACATGTCGTTCATGGCCTAATATTCTCTGTGTTACAACAGTGCATATCCAGTAGTTATTCAACTTTTCTGAAAAATAAAGGTAATGACCTGGTTTCATTTAATTCTAAGGTAAAGTAAATTATGTCGAAACAGTTCAATCTTTGTATGGAACATTTAATTACACCAATTAAATGAGTTAATCCAGATAGATTTTAGTAGACCAATATAATGCGTAGATTTCATCGACTTAAAATAGACTAAAACTATGATAAATTGGGATGACTAAACCTAAACTGCATTTTAGTCAAAAGACTATGACTATGACTAAAACTAAATCAAACTTTGCTGTCAAAATTGACACTGATCTTCATTCTAATTACAGTTAAGCCTTAAAATTCTTTATTAAGTTGTATGTGCAACAAAATAAGTTACTGAAATTGTTAATATTTTGAAAATAAATGTTATTTGAATTTCAGTTTCATTCTTGAATTTTGTTCAAAATATCGATATGTGTATCGTATCGTGAACCCAGCATCGAGATATGTACCGAATCGTGAGCTGAGTGTATCATTACACCCCTACAAATAACCCCTTCCATGACTTCATTGGCTGTGAAAGCTGTTCTGTGTAATACACTATGGCTGCAGGGCTCCAGACTGCCACCAGTTTTTGAGCCAGCGCTAGCATTCTTTACAAGAACTCGTGCATGTGCGACCTGTAAGTTAGAAATTTCTTCTAGTTGTTATTTCATGTTGAAAACGAGTAGATCACAGACCCACCAGTGTAGGCCTGTGTGTGTGTAAGACTCCCAAAGTGAGTAGTCAACTGCGAGGGTCACACGTCACTGATGTTTCTCTCTGTCGTCGTGTCTAAGGTCACAACTCAGTCAAAAATGTGAACCAATGACTGCGTTTCTCCAGCGTTCTCTTACCTGCCACGGCTACAGCTTCTAAGTGACGCAGTGCTTCACATTCATTCCTAATTATGTTGTCTTGACAGAGCCAACATACTGTTCTTTGTTCTAAGCTTATTATTATTCTTATCATCCCCAAAATTTCTGACTGCTACTCCTCCTAGGACCACCAAACTTTCCACAAACCTTCAGTCTGGTCTGACTTGAGTTGCTATATCTTTTCAAACTGATCCGGGTTCTGGTTTTCGAAAACCGGACTCTCAAAACCACCTAATTTCCATTAGACTTAACATTGCGACAAACTTTGACGGCTCATAACTCAAAGCGAGGATGTCGTAGAAACTTGCGAGTTACCACGTTTGAAGAAGCTGGCAGGCTCTGTAAGAACTTACCTCACACAATGGGGTGTAAGTTGTACCCCTGGGGTGTAAGAGCCCCCCAAAATTCCCCATTGACTTATAATGGGACAGGAAACATGCCCATATAAGGCATCATAACTGTCCCATGTTGAATAACTTCGCAGTACAACCACTTAGAGACAAGGGGGTAGGGCTGGGCGATATATTGATTTTTAAGATATATCGATATATTTTTTCAACGCGATGCAGGATTAAACAATATCATTAATATCAATATGGGGCGTGTTCGACTTGAAGCGGCTCTGTGGTGTCTGACATGCGCTGTGCCCATGCGCAGAGTGAGCAGAGCACTCTCGCTCTGCGCGCGAACCAGACGGACCCCGCACGCCCGCTCTACAAGTTTGCTTATGACAAGGAGGAAGCCGCAGTGCCAGTCCACGCAGCAGAAGATGATCTGGTTTGTAAAAAGAAAAACGATGGTTCAGTTATTTGGAAATGGTTCGGATTTAAAAGATCTGATGAGCAGCAACAATAAGCGATCTGTAAACAATTCCATAAAACGGTTATGTCAAAAGGTAGAAGCACAACAAATCTCTTCCACCACCTGCAAAAATGACGCGGCACAAAACGAAACGTGATTGGCTGCTTTACTGTCACTCACGTGGCCTCTTGGGAGGGCCTTGGCCAAAGAAAGCGGTGATAAGAGGCTTGTTTGAGATGACCATAAATTCTCATATATATCGGATATCGCCTTTCATCAAAAAAATACAGAGATATGAATTTTGGTCAATATCTACAAGGGGGTGGGCTCATTTTACTCAGGCAACCAATCAGTATCCCAGGAACTTCCTTAAACTATGAAGCCACGCCCATAGCAACCATTTACAGCAACCTAGCAACTGCTCCCATAGACTCCCATTATAAAAAGTCCAAATGGATATCTTTGCAAAAGGGGGTGGGCTCATTTGGCTCAGACAACCAATCAGTATCCCTGAAACTTCATTAAGCTACGAAGCCACGCCCATAGCAACAAAACATGTTAACTTAGCAACCATTTAACAAGACCTACTGTATAACTCTACATCAGAACATCGTAGAGACATGGGGGTTGGTTTGTTTCACTTGGGACTTGAAGCATCATCAATTGGTTTCTACTAAGCCACGCCCATAGCAACCAAACAGGTTAGCCTAGCAACCATTTAGCAATACCTATATCGCTGCATCAGAACATCGTAGAGACACGGGGGTTGTGCATCAGAACATCGTAGAGACACACGGGTTGGTTCGTTTCACTCATAGCTTAGAGTAGCATTAACTGGCAGATGCTAAGCCACGCCCATAGCAACTAAACAGGTTACCCTAGCAACCGTTTAGCAATACCTATATCTCTGCATCAGAACATCGTACAGACATGGGGGTTGGTTTGTTTCACTTGGGACTTGAAGCATCATCAATTGGCTTCTGCTAAGCCATGCCCATAGCAACCAAACAGGATAGCCTAGCAACCGTTTAGCAAAACCTATATCTCCGCAACAGAACATCTTGGAGACATGGGAGTTGGTTTGTTACACACATAGCTTAGAACAGTGGTTCCCAAACTTTTTACAATGGCGTACCCCACCCCCCCCCCATGACTCACTGCTTAATGAGATGGATGTGCTTGAAATGACTTGCATAACTCTGTGATGTTTGGTTGTATCGGAGAAAGTCTGAGTCTCAAATCATTCTCTATGCAGAGTCTGTATCGATATTTGTTCTTTATATGGGCAAGTGCTGAAAACCCACTCTCGCAAAGATACGTTGTGGAGAAGGGCAGTAATGTTTTCAAAGCGCAATCGGCTAAGGCAGGATACCCTGCATGCAAAGCTATCCAGAAGTCTGTCAGTAATTTTTGTGCGAAGTCACATGAGTGGACGCATATTTTTTGATTGGATGTCATGAATTTGACCTTTTATGGCACTACGTGACTACTATTTTGCTGTGTGTACACTAGAGGGAGCACGTCTTTATATTTAGCTTGTGAGAAAAACATGCCTGATTGATTGTCAGGTGCGTTATACCTAAGTAAACAGTAGATTTCAGGATTTTGTTCACGTACCCCCTCCGTCACCTGGCGTACCCCCGGGGGTACGCATACCCCAGTTTGGGAACCACTGGCTTAGAACATCATCAATTGGCATATACCAAGCCACGCCCATAGCAACCAAACAGGTTAGCCTAGCAACCGTTTAGTACTAGCAACATGCTAATTATGCTAGCAAACATGCTAATCGTGTTAGCATCATGCTAGTTAACATGCTTATAGTGTAAGCAACATGATTGCAAAATGCGAATCATGTTAGCATCATGCTAGCAAACATGCTAATCTCGTTAGCATTAGGCTAGCAACATGCTAATCGCGTTAGCATGATGCTAGAAAACATGCTAATCATGCTAGTATCATGCTAATTGTGTAAGCATCTTGCTAGCAAACATGCTAATCATGTTAGCAGACATGCTAGTAACATGCTAATCATGCTACCAAAAATGCTAATCATGCTAAAAACATACTAAGCCCGGTTTTTACACACTGGGGTCACATTATTTTTTCCATCATGTTCGAAAAAGTTTAACAATAAAACCTTTCAAACAATTTCAAACTCTTCAGGACAGGCTTTGTCAAGCCAACATAAAGTTTGTACTCGAACTTTACAATCTAGTTTTTCCATCTAACGTTGCTAAGTTAGCAACTATTCTACTAGATTTAGCAACTTTACTGACCCTTAGCGACTTTTGTTCAGAAGCACATATTTTGGATAAACCTTGGCTTTCATTCAGTGAAAACTGTTTTATTGCTTTATTCCAAAACCTGTTACTGTTATCAAGTGTTTGGATATATAAACATGAACACAGTTTGTCTGTAAATAAGCACATGGTTACCCAGACAGGGGTTGTGCAAGAATATAGCCAAAATAGCTGTTCTATCAGGTGTGTGTGGTGGTTTTGTTAGGCGATATAATTAGCGCCATTTAATATATTTGTTTAGTTTTTTTCTACTGGCCACATACTTGAATCTATGAATGTGTTGTTGAACCTTTTAAAATGAAAAAAAAAACCTGTGAGTTAAGTCTATTTGTTATCAAAGTATTTATCAGTAATGCAGTTATTTAGGGAAAAATGTCAATAATTGCATTGCAGGCTGGTTTAATTTTCTGCTTGCGCTCCTATCATTTTGTAGGGTCTACAGTGCTCCTATTGAAAAAAGTTAGTCTAGAGCCCTAGGTCTGTCATGATTACTCAATAGGGCTGTGCAAAAATATCGATACATGTAACTATCGCAATTTTTTTTCCAATAGTGTATCGATAGTGATACTGTCACGACAGGTAAGGGAAGAACCCAAGTACAGGCAGTAGCAATGAAGGGGTTAACACAACACTTTATTTACACAAAAAACACAAAACAAAAACCCAAGAGGGGGTGTAAACAAGACAAGATAATAATATGGGTAAACAGGGACGAAAACTAACTAAACACTAAAATAGAAACATACACTTGACATAGACTAAACTTAACACTTACTGTGACAGGGGAAAACGGCAACAAGAGGTACAGGCAATACAGAGCACATCAGAACACGGAACGTATACAAACAGAACTCAATCCACCAGCAACAACACAATGAAACATGAGGATTATTTAAAGGGAGGACAAAGAGGAAGATAACGAGGGGCAGGTGGGAAACATTAGACAGGGCAGGGAAGCAATACATGAAATGAGAGGGGCGGGGCCAATGACGGGACACTGGAGAGAACGCATATTATTGTCAAAAGGACAATAATATGTTTCTCTCCACACATAACCAAAGGCTTTATCATGACTCTGCCACAGGACCAAGAAAAACATGACTAAGTGAGACAGAGCCATGACAGATACCTCTACTATCAATATTTTTTTAAATCATGTCATATACATAGTAAGTAAGTACATAAAGAAAGTGGAAGCGAGCATGGTGAAAAATATAAGAACGCTTCGAGCTCTCAGAGCTGATGTGTGGGTGGTGCTTTGGTTTTAAAAATAAGTAATGGAGTAATGAGTTATATAAATTAAATGCTGTTTGTAAGCATCGCAAGTCATGACAAAAGTCACTTGGCTACTGCAGTGCATTAGACACAAAGTTTATTAAGAAAAGTAACAATGACATTTATTGAGATTATATACGGATGTGACACCAGCACATTTACAGCACGGATGAACCAGAGGTTTTATACTGCCCATGTTCAGTGTTTTAACTGTAATCCACCACAACAGCCAAGTGACTTGCGTGACCCACCTTATTCCCCTGTGCTACCCACTTGAGGGTGCAATCCACAGTTTGAGAACCCAGACCTCTGATCTAAAGGTCCATGCATCGCACATCATGGCCACTCAGCAGAGGTAAGGGATGTTTTTACACTTATCCTTACAGAAAACCCCCGGTGGTGCACAGCATGTTGTATTTCTAGCTCTACTTTTTACATTTTCTATTTAAAGTATTGCAATATATCGCAAATGTGTATCGTATCGAAATACATGGCAATATATTGTATCGTGACCCATCTATCATGATATGTATCGTATCGGGATGCACTTGCCAATACACAGTTCTATTACTCAAGTACCCGGTTTTCAAAAATCCTTGATAACATTTGTACGTGTCAGTCTAATATAATTGTAAAAATGGCAGAGGTGCAGTTGATTGCAACAAACAACGAAGAATTTCAATTGCGTTTGAACACTTTACATTATAAGCAGTGGAAGAGTGCATCACTGCTGTGCCGTCTCTCTCTCTATCTGTTCAGCATGTGTGTGACAGAGAAAGAGCATCCTCGCATATTTCTGCACTTAGACCGCCTTGCTCACTCGTTTCCTGCTGTGATCTTTGGGTTACACATCCGACTCTCTAACCATTAGGCCACGACTGCCCTGGAATGAAAATTCTGTCATTATTTCCTCACCCTCTCGTCATTTCAAACCTTTACAACTTTCTTTCTTCCACAGAACACAAAAGAAGATATTCTGAATAAAGTTGGTAACCGAACAGCACTGGACTCCATTCACTTCTATTGTCTGAACACAAAACCAATGCAAGTGAAAGGGGGCCAGTTACCAAAATTCTTCAAAATATCTTCTTTTGTGTTCTGCGCAAGAAAGAAAGTCATACAGGTTTGAAATGACAAGCGGGTGAGTAAATGATGACGGAATTTGGTTACACTTTATTTTACAGTGCCCGTGTTACAGTGTAATTATACATTTAAGTACTGAGTAATAATAATGAACTATATGTACTTACTATAGGGTTAGGATTAGGGTTAGTTACATGTAATTATGCATAATGAATTTATAGTATGTTTATAGTAAATACATGTAACGTGTGTAACGTGTGTAACAAGGGCACCATAAAATAAAGTGTTACCCGGAATTTATATTTTTGGGTGAACCACCACTTTAAGTCCTAATTTCCAGTTTCCTGTCCACCGCTGGAATGTTGCATATGAATGCATAAGAGCGAGGCATGCAGAGGCCTGTTTAATCCTGTCTGCTGAGTTAGTAGTGTAGTACAGCTAAAAGCACAGATGGTGAGGGTAAGAAAAGAGGACAGAGGACTCATCACTGAGCACTTTCTGTCTGAGAATTACATCAGCATAAACACAACACATCTAAATCAACCCTACACGGTATTCAACACATGTATGTGAAATGCACATTCCCATGTTTAACGAAACACTGGACAGCGTTTCTTATTATCTCAATTTCATTTGACAGACTGACCGAAAAAAAACATCTTCAATATCCTCTTACTGTATGACTTACTCTCGGAGACATCTCTACATTATAATCAAATACATCACTAATGTGAGCCAGTTTTAAAGTGCGGGTAGACTGAGAAATGTGCTGTTATAAATGTTATTTAAATTACATTAAAAACTAAATGAAAGATAAAACCCCACACAACCCAGCCCAACATAAAATGACATATAAACTGAGAAGCACAATAACACTCATGAATGACAACAAAACGCCTTCATCCCCAGCAAAACCAGTGCAGCCTTCATACTAATACAACACCACACTCATTCTGCTCAACTTTATGGTTATCATGAAGAAATTATGTAACTAATGTGTCCCATATGTCTGTAAACCAGCGGTTAGCCTGTAAATTAAACATTTTATCAGTCAAATTGTGTTTTTTATTAACCTTAAACCTCTGTGGCAAGAAGAATATGCACGGAGGATACAATAACACAACTCTATGATAAGAGTTGTAGTGTATGAATTGAATATAAAACAGTGTACAAAAAACACGAGAGCTCGCGCGTGTTATTGAATAAGTTTCGACACTCACCGACCCCGTCCTCGGATTTCAGCACCATCTCTCTCTCTCTCTCTCTCTCTCTCTAATGCAAATAAACCAACAACACGACGAGATTGACACCGTTTACTCAACGGTATTTACTTTAACGCCAATAAGAAAGGAAACGGCTCTTTTACATATCACTCGTCGAGAGAGCGGAAGGATCTTGCGGTTAAATATTGTTCGACGTGATCAAGGGGCGTATCTTCAACCGTGGCGTCACTGCGTCATGACGCTGCGCACAAGGGCCGTGGCTCAAACCCCAGCGAGTCCACTGCCCGTGTCTGCTGCAGTGCGCGGAATGAACGTCGACGTTAGATTTAGCAATCAACGTTACTGTCAGTTTATAACAATCATATTCGGTCAGTTTATGTTTACATCTCATGGTAATGTATTTTTTGGTTCAATTTAAGACGCAGCAACTTTATTAACAAACACAGTATTTCATACCAGAGCCATAGGTCATTTTTCCATTACTTTATTTAAATGAACACGAAAGGCAACCAGATTTTTTTTGAAAAGTCCAAAACCAATTTGACTTAAAAATGTAGGGCAGTTTTTAAGATGACACATTTTACAGAGACACACAGATGTGAAATACGCCTTTATTAGATTCATTCCTTATAGAATTTCCTTTCAACAAACTGAACAAAATATTTGTATAGATTAGCCTACTCACTTGTTTTTAATTGCATATATTTATTATGAGAGAGTCACATAAACGTCTCTATGAAGTACAGATGTTTTGCCAAAGTATGTCTTTTAAGCAACCTTCATGTTGGAAATGTGAATATGTTGTCTAGGTAGGCAACTCACTAGATTTAGAGCCACAGCCACAGTGTTGAGTTTCAGCATCCACACCCTGTGTGAGAAAGCAACTTGCTGTGTGTGTGTTTCCGGGGGGGGAGGGAACAACCCTCTGTGTGTGTGTTGACAAAAGTTGACAAAACACATGTAGGTTTTATGTAGTGTAACAGATCTGATCTGGCACAGTGTATATGACCATACAACAAACAAACGTCACATTAATGCTCTCACTTAAAGATGGGTGTAGCCTACACTATACTTTACTTTGCTAAAAATAAAGCAGCGAGAAGTTCAATGAACACGTGGTAACCGCACCTGTTGTGTTACCTGCTCAAGTATGTGAGAACAAAAGCCCACATTCAGCTGCTGTTAACAGGATCAGGATTAGTGTGTCGTGCTGGCAGGGCGGTGACACACACTCATGCATGTTAAGACGAGAGAGCATTCGATTTCAACGGAGCCCTTCATCTGGTTTTGTTTCTCCTGTAATGTAATCCTCTTACGCTTTTTATCTTCAGGAAGAGAAACTCTCAGAAAACATTAAAGCGAGAGTTCTCTTGAACAAGTCTCTTGTAACACGTCCTCTGAACAGCACACATGAACGTCAAAGAGGCAAGAGAGAGACAAAAGTCTTCCGGGACAGAAATGTGGGATTCATGTGGCATGTAAAACAGATGCTTGTCTGAGTGGGCTGCAAATCTGAGGTTTACTGTATGTAAATATTACTCAAATGTCAACGTGACGTAAATCACTGTGGCCTTTGTTCCATGAGTTGTGGAAATGAGTGTGTAAACATCACTTTCTGTGTCCATCACAGAGGAAACGAAGGAGCTCTGTCCATGTAAAAGCCTAAAGCGCAGACAGTGACGCAGTAATGTCATGTATGCAGTGAGTTATGGTGTTTGTACAGTTCAATACAGAAGGATTAGGAAATGCAGATGTTAAGGTTTGGTTTGGTGTGGTCTGTCTGCTCTTATGACAGAAACATGGGTGACTGTGTGAACGAATGCCTTTACACAGATCAATCCTCATCTCTTCACTGCTTATATTCAGCACAACAGAACAGAGCCAGAGTAAACCACTGAACACATCTAGCTTAACCTTAATATGATGATATGTCATGACTTCTGGTAGACATAAAGTTTTTAAAAGATTACTTGAAATCATGCCACTATAAATGACTGGGACTATAACCCTCACCTCAAGACATGATTTTACTGATGAAAATGTTTCTTCTTTCATTTAAAAAATGTTTTAATCATGCAAATGGGAACATGCCAAACAAGCATCCCAGTGTTGTAGTGCTTGATATAAGGAAATAATACAAACACTTAAAGTGATCAAATAACAACAACCCACATTAAAAACCCTGTGATATCATAATAATGTCAGTCCTGTAAACAAGCCCGATCTGGTTCTACGGTACTTTATTACACACAAAAAAACGGTACTGTACGTAATAATTACGTTCTTAAGATGTTCTTGAAAATCATTAAGACATTTAACTATTTTTCCCATGATGCTAACTGCAATCCATGATATTACTGCAAATTCTGTTTGACCTATTGATAATATATCTAAAGTTTCTCTAACTCATCTGTAAGACTTGCAACATGAGAGTTGTACAATGTATATAATGGCTATTTATGTGCGTACACATACGTTTATGCATTTGCTTAGTTTTTCCCTTCTCTAGTTCATTTTAAAGTTTATCTTCTTGTTTTTTGTGTGTTCAAATGATACTGTTTTCTTGGTTTTGGTTTTCTTGTACAGCTGCTTTGATGCAATGCAAACGGTTAAAAGGGCTATAAATATAAAATGCCAGCTGCATTAAAAAAAAAGTGTGGCACTTTCCATTGGATGCTTTCCGTACCTGAAGCAGAAAGCATTGGATACTGTTTAGAGATGTTTCTAAGATAAAAGAATGTGGTACGACACACATTTGAGATGTGACAATCACATAACAGATTGCTCTCTAGCAACACACCCATGTTACTTTCACCCAAACATGATAATTCTGTCATAAATTACTCACCCTCAAGTTGTTCCAAATATGTGTAAATTTCTTTGTTCTGATCAACACAAAGAAAGATATTTGGACGAGTGTTAGCAACAGACATGTCTGGGACATCGTTGACTACCATACACGGAAACGTTGCAATGTATTATGTAATATTTACTGGCATTTGATGTAATATTACTACATCAGTCTCGATAGAATTTAGTTGTTGGCAATCTAGTTTTTGATGTCATTAACACAGTTAGCTGTCAAAATTGGTGGGTATCACCCGATTCTGAGGAAATGTAAAGCCGGGTATCATCAACATAACAATGAAAACTGATTTCCTGATAATATCTCCTAAAGGAAGCATTAAGGGCTCAGCATACTACATTCGAAATCGAAAAACGTGTGACCTGAGTTCGAACAAAATCTGGTCCAAACGACAATTCGTTTCACTAGTTCACCGCAGCAAACCAAACGGAACTTTCCGGGAACGTTCGTGTTGGCCGGTAAACACCCTCGAGCCACCATTGGTCCATGGCCATTACGTAATAGGTGGGTGTGTTGTTTGTGTGGCCACGTGCGCAGAGGCTATTTGCATACGTCATGTAAACCCCGCCTCCAGAAACAAGGGGGTGTTGGATTGTTCGAAAACGCTATACCGTCTCTCAACGTTTTCGAGCTTCGTTTTACCCCAAAGCGCAATTCGCCTGGACTATGCTGAGCCCTTTAAAGTGAAAAAAGGATGGGGCCTAAAACTGATCCCTGTGGCATTCTGAATTTAACCCGAGATTTACATGACATCTCATCATTAACATAAACGAAGTGGCATCGATTGGATAAACAGGATTTAAACTAAGCCAATGACTGACCACCTGTGCCAACACAAGTTTCTAGTCTATCTATTAGAATCTATTGTCCCAGTAAGACAAGAACGGTGCCACAATCAGATGCTACGAGAAGATCATTTAAGCAGAGGTAAAATGTTTTCCTGCAGAAATGCACACAATTGACCTGCGATCTTTTTTGGAAATAAAAGAAGTCTCAAATGAACCTATTCTCCCAGACCGCCAATTTAAAGGCTTCTGGGACATGTCCTAGTGCTAGTGATGAATTTATAATATTGAGGAACTGTTCTGTCACAACAGGAAAACCCTTCAATAGTAAATTAGTGGGAATAGGGTCTAATAATACATGATGAAGCTTTCACTGTTTTTATCAGTTTTGAAAGCACTTCCTGTCCAATTGCAGTGAATAACTGAAGCTGTTTGTATGGCGTTCTATTACTAAGGGGCGGTTTCCCGGACAGGGTTGAAGCCTAGTCCCAGACCAATTTAAATGTTAGAGGTGTCTCGATCAAAAAACAACACTGACATATCTTAAAGTATATCAGTGCGATTGCTTTGTCTCAAGAGGCACACAGTAATGTTTTTTTTTTGTAAAGTATGTTTTTTTAAATTTCCTAATTTAACTAAGGCCTAGTCCTGATTTAAAATAATCCCTCTCCAGGTTTGCCCCAAAGCCCAGTTTCACAGACCGGGATTAAACCATGACTAACGTTTAGTTAAATTAGGATATTTAAATTGCTTTTATTAAAATGCCTTAGTAAAAAAAACATTACTGGTGGGCATCTTGAGACAAAAAATGGCACTGACATATTCTAGGCCAAGTTATTTTCAGTTAAGGCAGCTCAAACATTCATTTTAGTCTGGGACTAGCCTTAAACCTCGTTTGTGAAACCGGGCCTAAATGTATCAAAAAATGCTTAATTTGCCAGCTGCACAGGTGCAATATTTTCACTGACAGCCTTAATTTGATTAGAAAAAATTCATGAAATCAATGCTACGGTTGTAATAAAAAATCTAAATCTTGTGTTAGATAGATGTCTAGGATTATGATTTTCTTCCAAGTTAAAATATTTCCTGTAAAGTCCTAGCAGTCTATACGTGTGTGCACTCACTTTCCACACGTTCAGGAAAAACTTGATTACTAAATGTAGTAATGTTACTATTGTGATGTTAATTGTAATATGAAAGTGAGGTGTGTTCTTAACTCGAAGCTTTACATCTTGAACAACACTTACAGACTGACAATAGTATGAATAACAGCAGCACACTGAGGTCATTGTCATGTCTTCATGTGGACAGCATTGATCGTTCACTCGGAAGTGTGCACACTTTATTTCCAACCTGAACAGTAACTTGATGACATCACATGTCCATCAGCCGTTTGACATTGTCAAAAATCCTTTTATATGGATTATAATCCTTCAACTTCAAAGACAAACATGTAGGTTATATTTCCCCAAAGATTAAATTTCAAGGTAATATGATTATAAACGACGTAAAAGAAACAAATGTGAAAAAAGTTCACAAAAGTCACAACTTTATTGCACCAGTATATCTATGTTTATGTATCTGCAATATTGAATGACTTCTCTCTGTCAGGAAAGGCATTAGATACAGAAGCATCAATTCAAACATGATACACTAATGTGTTCTTTAGACTTCTGTCTTTCTGAAAATATCTCAATTCAAAGAGAAATACAGAAACTACAATTCAATAAAACTTTAATACTAGCTTCTGTTTAGCAATGTGCAGTTTAACATATCTTTGTAAGTATCATTTGTGATATCTTCTATTCAGTTTTTCAATTAAACTCAAAGCAAATTTTCTAAAAACAGAGGCATTCATAAAAGGAAGATCTTTTAACAACAAGAACGATGACGGAGGGGCATCACAGAGAGCACAGGATCCACTGTACAAATGTTCTTCAACGCCGCTGTCATCCTAGCAGTTCATTTTAGGAGAAACACTGGAAACCATTTTGCATTAGTACTGTGCACACACACATGAATGCTTGGTGTGGTACTGACAATAAGACCCTCCAAAAGCATCCGTGGGATTTGTGCAAAAGTTGCATAGAGAATAAGAGATGAGACGAGATTCAGCCATCCTGACACAAACACACAGTGCTTCGTGTTAAGGCCTGTGTGTGTTTTTGTGTTTATGTGTACGAAACGAATGACGTCCATTGCGTTGTGGTATGCAGCACTGTGCACAAAAGACCATATGATCTGACTGACAGACTGGGACAATGCAGAGATTTCTTGAATGCAGTAACTGTCGCCACAAGAGCCTCATTTCCCTTCAAAATATGTCAAACTATGATATTCTTATTTGACACATGAAATAAACCCCCACAGAGATGAAGAAGGATGGGTACAGTATGTCGTAAACAAGAATAAAACGAGCACAATACATGTATTCCGATGCAAGTCGTCAGGGGTGACACACAGATGACATTGTATAACAGCATCCCGAGAGAATCATGTGCTGAACAGACATATGGAGTCAAAGGAAGCATGAGGTATCTCTCTTCACATAAGCAGTGTGAATGATATGATGAGTTCAGAATTCTTCTTCTGATGAACATCACAGTCTGCCTCATTCACTACGGTCACAACTCCACAGATGGATTTCAAACCTCAGGAGACCGGCAGCGCAGACGTTTCACAGTACTGATGATTTGGACACGGCTCCCGCAACTTCTCATCCAATCAGCATACAGTCTGATCAGGATCCACATTTTACAGCTGCAAAAACAATCATATAAACTACTGTACTATTACACAATAACGGCATCTTTGTCGACCTACAGATATGTTTACTAAAACACTTTAATAGATTTATATTATATATTTTATGCACACATATTTATATAAAGAGCGTCTTAGATTGGTGAAAATCAGAAGCTCTGTCAAGTCCTCATTAATAAAGTGAATGTTTTGTAAACTCCCTCGCTCGCTCTACCTGTCAGCGGTGATATCCCAGACTGCCCCATCTGCCTCGGCCTGTGACTGACCATTTGGTACGATGCTCCTGGATCTTCTGGAAGACATTTCCATTCCTTCGCTTCTCCTTCTTACATTTTTTTATTTTCTTTACCTGTCCCAGAGAAGGGAAATGCAGTTTGTACAAGCTGTGCAAGTAAGTACACATGATCGTGTTGGAAAGGAAGGTGCACGTCCAAAGAATTGCACAACATTCAAGAGTGTAATATTTGATAGTGGAAATACCCAGATGACATTTGTTTAAACGCGTGCACAATGGACAATGTAGTCGATACAGCAGAAACGGCAGTATGAAAGTGTTAGGCACTGCTGGACACTCACTTTTCCACTGTCAAACTCCTCGTCCCACTCATCGATGACTCTCGTGCTTTTGGCACAGCGCGTGTCCTCTATAGCATCTCTGCTGATAGCCGACTGCTCGCCGTCCCAACTGAGCACTGAGGGTAATGGAAATGATGATTTAAACATACGTCAAGAACTTTTAAAAGTTGTGCTTTATAAAGGCAAAGAGCAGAAAACAGAAAAGGCTGCAATTAAATAATGTAAGACTTTAACTCTGAATGCAGAAACAAAGCATGTATTTTCTTTATGCACTGTGTGCGAAACCAAACACTTCAGTCATCTGTGTCAGTATCTCTCACCTTCAGTCCCGTATGCTTTATCTGAAGATCTCCTCAGGAGCTCTTCAACAACATCACAGCTTCTCTTGCCGTCCCAACCCATAGGGGCGAAGCCTCTTCTGGACATGCCCTCAGCTTCTGGACAGATCTGCTTGCGGTTGTAGCCGTCCTGAAGCTGACTGTCCCAAACAATCACTGCAGCTGATCCACAGAATAGCAGAACAGTTTTTCAGCATTTTTCAGGGCCGATGTCGATATCGATTATTACAGGTCAAGTAGACCGATAACCAATATTTCGAACCGATATATATGTCAGATGTAAAAATGAAATATATGTTCAAAATTAAGAATAACAAGAGCTCTGACAAAAACTTTGCCCAAAACCCATGGTTACTACACATTTACTATAGTAACACCGTGGTAAACAGTAAGGAAATAAACAAACAATAGTTAAATCAACATATTTAACGAAGATCATTGCTGTTTTGTTGTGCCATAGTTTGGGCGGATCGTGTGAAATAGAGCGAAGGATGTGATCACATAACAAGCTGATGCGGGAGAAACTGCACCCGTCTTTACTTTCATGCATAGTATATAATCCGAAAATATACATATTAATTGGATCATTTAAAAGTAGACACTTCAAGCTTTCTTTAGACATATGCTTTACGTTTCTATGATGAGTATTCGCAGAATTTTAAATCTGTTTTAATGACGCGTTTCAGACAGATGCACGCGGAGAGAGACGGCTGAAAGCACGGCCTGTATATTGTCATTGTTTTATAAAAGCAAAACATTCTGTAGATAATGAGTACACACAATAAAAGTAGACCAATCACAGTTTCGAATCATGTATTAGTCCTATTTGTATGACCAAAATTACTGGCGCAGTAATAAAAAACATAAAGGAAGACATAAGACACAAAGGAAAAACACTTATTACACAGATCTGAAGACAACGGACTGTGCTTACGTGTATATGTGCCAAGACCGGCATTATAGCGTGTGTGTCTGAACATTTATGCATAATAAGTTGCGAAAATATCTTGACACTTGTTGCGAGCAGTTTGAGTGGTGGCTGTGTCCCGTGTGCGCGTACTTTGCCTGAATGCACTGACTGAAGATCGTCTTTTGAGAGCACATGAGTACATGATGCTTTAAAATGGTTTGTACAGGTGCTGGTCATATAATTAGAATATCATCAAAAAGTTGATTTATTTCACTAATTCCATTCAAAAAGTGAAACTTGTATATTATATTCATTCATTACACACAGACTGATATATTTCAAATGTTTATTTCTTTTAATTTGATGATTATAACTGACAACTAATGAAAATCCCAAATTCAGTATCTCAGAAAATTAGAATATTACTTAAGACCAATACAAAGAAAGGATTTTTAGAAATCTTGGCCAACTGAAAAGTATGAACATGAAAAGTATGAGCATGTACAGCACTCAATACTTAGATGGGACTCCTTTTGCCTGAATTACTGCAGCAATGCGGCGTGGCATGGAGTCGATCAGTCTGTGGCACTGCTCAGGTGTTATGAGAGCCCAGGTTGCTCTGATAGTGGCCTTCAGCTCTTCTGCATTGTTGGGTCTGGCATATCGCATCTTCCTCTTCACAATACCCCATAGATTTTCTATGGGGTTAAGGTCAGGCGAGTTTGCTGGCCAAGTAAGAACAGGGATACCGGTCCTTAAACCAGGTACTGGTAGCTTTGGCACTGTGTGCAGGTGCCAAGTCCTGTTGGAAAATGAAATCTGCATCTCCATAAAGTTGGTCAGCAGCAGGAAGCATCAGAAGCGTCTCGCATGGGCTAAAGACAAAAAGGACTGGACTGCTGCTAAGTGGTCCAAAGTTATGTTCTCTGATGAAAGTAAATTTTGCATTTCCTTTGGAAATCAGGGTCCCAGAGTCTGGAGGAAGAGAGGAGAGGCACAGAATCCACGTTGCTTGAGGTCCAGTGTAAAGTTTCCACAGTCAGTGATGGTTTGGGGTGCCATGTCATCTGCTGGTATTGGTCCACTGTGTTTTCTGAGGTCCAAGGTCAACACAGCCGTATACCAGGAAGTTTTAGAGCACTTCATGCTTCCTGCTGCTGACCAACTTTATGGAGATTTCATTTTCCAACAGGACTTGGCACCTGCACACAGTGCCAAAGCTACCAGTACCTGGTTTAAGGACCATGGTATCCCTGTTCTTAATTGGCCACCAAATGAATCAACTTTTTGATGATATTCTAATTATATGACCAGCACCTGTATTTGTGATTGGCATGACTTAAAATAATGTGCAAATGCCTATTCCGTCAACTGATGAGCGATCACTGAAGCAGCTCGAACTAGTTGCTTCCAGTCCATGCTTCCAGTCCAATCCTTCCAGTGCCTTCAGCCTCCCGCGTTGATTGGCCGGACTTGTGACTCCCAACAAATCAGATGGGCGGTGGGCGGGCATTAGTCTAGGCAACAGACTAGAGTGCTGTGTTCCGACGGCTCTCAATAAATCCTTGGCTGCATCAGAGCCAAATAGCGCATTTCAAAATTAAATTACTTTATCAGCAAATCGGCTTTTAAAATGACCGATGCCGATAATGGAAAAAATGCTTAATATCGACGTCGATAATTGGCCAGTTCGATAATCGGTCGACCCCTAGTCACAACGTTACCAAGCTTTGTCTGACATCATAGCTTGTTGGATGCTGAGTCACACACAGCAACTAACACGTCATAAGCCTATAATAGTAGGGCTGCACGATTAATCGTTTGTAAATCGAAATTGCGATTTGAAAGGATGCGATTTTCAAATCGCAAGGCATGCGATTATTTCAATTAAGCCCATCAAATACAAATATAGTAATAACACACATACACGTAGTCGTTAAAAGTTTGGTCCTGCGCATTTTATGCTTGACGCAGAGTTTAACCAGTAGGGGGCATTTTAACACTGAGCGTGCTGATATGCAACGAAAGTCATTTGGAACAGATGAGCGCCATCAACTTCACAACAAAGTGTGTCTGCAGAAGAGCCTGTAGACGACTTGGTACCTAAAAACAAAAGCACCGCATACGTCTGGAATCATTTTGGATTTCGACGTTCCAATATACTTCAGAGGCAAGTACTGTGTAAAACATGCCGAACGTCTGTGTCGACCTCGTGAGGCAACACGACCAACGTTCTACACCTGCAAAAGTACCACAGACAACTGTATGATGAATGCATAGGCACAAAGTCCAATGATGAACAAACGTTGTTGCAACCACCGCAATCAAAGCAAACTTCAATTACTCAAGCGTTAGAAAGTGGTACATCTTATGACAAGTCTTCACGAAGGTACTGCGAAATATCTGACGCTATAACAAGATACCTGGCTAAAGATATGGTACCAATTAATGCTGTCACAAAAGAAGGATTCAGGAATCTAATCCTAACGCTCGATAAAAGATATCGCATTTCCTCTCGTGTGTTCTTTACTCAATCCATATAAAAACTATGATACGACTCGGAAGAAGGTTGAAGCTGAGCTGAAAGAGGTGGAATATTACGCAACGACAACTGACATGTGGTCCAGTAGGACCACTGAACCATATCAAAGTCTCACTGTGCATTTCATAAGTGAGGATTTTGAATTAAAGAGTAGTTGTTTACAAACGTTGTACTTCCCCATTGATCATACGGGAGAGTATTCAGTGTTTTACTGAATTGTTTACTCTTAAAGGTAATCTTTTATTTTTATTTGTTTATTTAACTTAATTAAAAATACTGTAGTTATTTTCCTAATTTGTCAATATGTCTGCATTATGACAACATTTTTCTAAATTGAAACAGTGTTAAGGTGTTTTAAATAAACAGTGGCACAGTGTTAGAGTAGTTTGTGACTATTCTTGGTCTTTCTTTGATGCTGTTAAAACCTCCACAACAAATATGTAGCTCTTTTTTTATAATAATAGTAAATCACATTTTAAATCGCAAATCGCAATTTTGTTGAGAAAAACTGCAATTAGATTTTTTCTGCAAATCATGCAGCCCTATATAAATAGTGATTCATGCATTGATTTATTTGTGCCGATCAGCCACAATATGAACCTTAATGGCACAAATTTCCATGTCACACACGGACACGCACAAACCAGTGGCAATTTAGCGACTTTAGCACTGTTTCAGACCACTTCATCCATAAAAGGTGCACAGCTTTCATTCAGTTGGAAAAGGTGGTCAAGTACTGTCACGTGAGATCTTGCTTTCTCAGCGTTTGTTTCGTGCAGTGTGCGCGGCAGCCGACTCGAGTACAAAACAGCGTTTCCAAGCATCTGTCACAAGTACAATTTTGGCCCTTAACTGTTGAAAAATGACATCCATGATCCTGAAGTATATTCAAATCTAGTACTTTCTTTCTTTGACTTATTACTTGTAGTATTTTTCCCTCATATTTTAGTTGAGTAAACCTAATAAACGTGATGGTAAAGTCAAATTTTCAGATGAAATGTGCTTGAGTATTATTACCGTTACCTGTGCTGAGTTCAGCAGCATTCTGTGTGTTCTGATGAGACGTCACGTCATCCAACTCAATCCTTTTCATCTCCTCTGCCTTCTGATGTCTCTTTGTTTGGTTCATATCTGCAGTGTTTGTGTGTGCACCAGAATCATCTTCTGTCACGTCACTGACAAGAGGAAAAAGATCAGAACACTGACAAACTAAAGAACGAGTGTTGAGATGGATCCCTGGCACAGATACAGCTGTATTAAAGCCGATGTGGTTTTTAATGTGTTAACTGACCATTTGGAAAGTGCAGCTCCATTTCTGAACTCCACAAGCTTGTGTTTCATCTTCTTTTTCTTCTTGAGGACGGGGTCGATGACGGGCGCTACGGCCGGCGACGCTGACTGATGTTTGTTGTGATAACCCTCAGTGCTTTCCTTCACCGCTGAACCGAGACTCCAGGATTGTCCAAGAAACCAATCCTCATCCTGATGACACTTGACACGGTCTGCCTCGAGACGGTTTACCGTTTCCTCTCTCTTACTCTTCTTCTTCTTCTTCTTTCTTTTTTCAACACTTGACTTTGGTTCTTCTGTGGCAGAGGCTTCAGGGGCGTCTTGCTCCACCTCCGAATGACGTCGCTTTAATTTATTTTTCTTCTCGTTATGCGTGGGTCCCCGCGCGAAACCCGTGGCTGATGCAGAAAGGTTCTGGCCTTGGATTGGTCCGTGTGTACTGGCCAGTCGAGGCTGAAAGCCATTGGTCTGTGGTGAGGGAGCATGAGCAGGTGACGGGGGCCATTTAATGAGACTTGATTCTTTGGAGAGATGAGGTGAAGATAGAGACGGCAGGTGGAGCGAATCAGCTGAGACTCTAAAGACAAATCAAACACAAGAAAGTAATGTTGAGTAACCTCTGACATCATTGCATGAAATTTCAAGCATGCAAACCTACTAGCGTATATTAACCGTCGACACCAATTCAGATTTGCTCTGTTTTTCCTGATTTTGCAGTGATATTCGACCTGGTGTGATGTACCTGTGATGTAGGTGGGGCGGGGCCGGGCTGAAGTCACTGGACGAATGAAGAGATGAGGTGGGCGGAGCCTCAGTTGTGCAGCTCGGGCTCTGCTGCTGATTGGCCTGCAGTTATTGACATAAATAAAAACTTTGTGGTCTAAAAAAATATAAAATAAAATGAAATAAAAAACAGCCATGAAATGTGACAAAAAGAGCCAACAGGAAGAAAATCATCAAGACCAAACAAAATAAATAAAAGTAGAAAGGGTGAAGGAAAAAAGAAAGTGTAGCAGAGAAGAAATAGAAATAGTTAGAAACGAAACAAAACGAAAAATTAAAAAAAGACAGCAAACCTAAAGCAGACACGAGCTGAGAAATATTTTAAAGATACAGTTACAAGAATTATTCTCACAATCCAAAGAAATTCAGTAGCATACAGTAATGACTGAAATGTTAAGGCCACTATGGATCCGTCGATTGAAATCTTGTGCATTCCCTTTTAAGTTTTCTCAATATATTCTACAAAACACTACAACGAAAGAACCAATAGTGTATAAATCTAATTAAGGTGTTGGATTATGGGATACGGCCCTTCCTCAGAAACTGGATTATATTTCAGGAGCTGACACATATGTTGCTTGTGTTTAGAGGAGTCTTTCAAAACAAATACACACCTCTACCTCACATCACATCACATCACATCACATCACACAGAGAGGACGGGTGAACTGCTCGCACATTTCACTTTATGAAATCAAGTTCTTAATGTTGTTCTTAATAAGTTATATAAAGCATCAAATGTATTTGATCGAACAGAAAAGTTGAAAATTGTAATACAAGCCTTTTATCCTTTTCAATTAACTTTTCAGCCCATAATTAAAGGTGCAGTTTTTAAAATCCACCGCTAGAAGGTGCACATTCAAAAATGTCGCGTTTGATGAAGTGATTTTATTTCATTATAATGAATTAGACTTGAATTACTATTTAGTCAGATGATCTAAAAACGATTACTGCTTGTTCAGTAAATAGTGTATACGACACTCATGCTAAATTAAGAAAAAGACTAACCTTGTTGATCGATATAATAATCATACGTTTTCTGTCAGTAAAACACATGCAAGATCAGTTTCTCTGTCTAGTAAAAATGTCTTTGTTGACAGAACAAGCTGCAAACAGTAAAGAACAACTGTGCTCCATAACGACTGCGCAAAACAAGACAGTTGCTTGATAGATGCTACAAACTACACTGTAAAAAATGATTTTATGGCTTTGTAAATAAAACAGAAAAATGTATGTATTTTTTGCAAAGAATAATTTTGTTGAAGTAAAAACTTTAGATAATTTAGTAAAATCTGCATATGTACTTCATTTAGACTTGTAAATATTAGACACTCAAGTAAAATTTACTTGTGATTATTTGGCAAATGTACAAGAATTAATAAAGTACGCGTGGCAATTAAAAAAATCAAGTAGAATTTACGCCGAATTCCAGCAATCTGCGCATGCGCGAAAAAGTAGCTAACACGCCATCATCACGAAGAGCTTCTCCATTTTCTTCTACAGGTAAGTAGTTGAAAAGGCATTCTATTTTGGCATATTCGATTTAATGTATTTGGTAATGGTGATAACATTGAACAACTGAGTTGTCATCGCTTAATTATGTATATTTTCTGCACATTTGGAAAGTTTAGAGTCGTCGACAATCTTTAGTCTAAGCCAACGTTATACGACATCTTACAATCTCTAGTTTTACATAAAGACACATTAAAGCAATGAATTTGTTACTTTACCTGTGATATACGTTTTTTGATAGGTTTTGTTTTGTGTGACTGTGTAGTGGTTCGTAAAATGTATATACTACATCTTAATACCTCAAGTTACATAAATACGTCTAAAACCCTTAAATATGTGACTTGACCCATGATATACGTTTTTGTTCGATACAGTAGATGTTGTTTTGTATGCAGTGATTCTTAAATGAAGAAACGTAACGATTGTTTCAACAGTCATAAGACCACATCTACAGCAGATGCAAGTGATGCGATGCTTAATGGGGTTTATATTCTCTTTTAGCGTCTGGTGTTAATAATAATACGTCAGATCTGAACTTTTTAGTGATTGCTGTTTTGTTTTATTGCGTTTGTATGTCATTCTGGTTGCGTCAAATAACGTAAAACAGACAGACTCTTATGTTTAACCTTATTTGTTTCAGGGGTGCGAATTCAAAAAATGATTTTTGGTTTGTAAATGGAATTTGAGTTTACTAATTACTTCTTTTTATGTTTTCTTTATTGCAGAATACAGTATATTTCTCATTTGGATCCTGTTCGTTGTGTCCGTCACTTGGAAGGGAAGCAGAAAAGGGACCAAACATTAATTGTTGTCTTCAGTTCACATTGCATAGACAAAAGTGTAAATGGTTTCAATAAGTGAGCAAAAGTTTTAAGTGTCATTGCACACAGATGTTTACTGCTTGAGCTGTTTAAATATTTACAAGCATTGATTAGCATTATTATTCATCTTAAAGTTGTCTTAAAGATCATAAGTTTCTTTAAGGGCGTGTTATTCCTTAAAATTAAGCTCTTAATAAAAAACTCTTGATCGCACATTTGTTGTCACAGTACTATTCTGTCATATTGTAATAGTAACTTGTTTTATTTAACTAAAAAGAATTAATAACTAAATAAAACAAGTAAAATTTAATTAAAAGAGAAATAGAGTTTACTTAATTATATCAATTATTTACATCAGATCAGTAAGTAAAAACTACACAACAAAATTTAACTGGCCAATTTATATATGTGCTTATTTACTTGTTAATTTTACTGAACTTCCTTAAGCAAGTTTTACTTAGTTAAACAGGTATGAAATTTACTTAATAAACCTGAGTGCAAAAACTTGCAAAAGAAAAATTGAGTAAAATTTACTTGTAATCACATTTGTCCACGAGACTGTGTTGGTTTCTACGGCAATAAAAGAGGAAACCGAGGGTAACGCCAGAGACCGTGTTATTAGGGAGATGCAAGGTCTGGAGAAAGCGACGGCTTACACGAATCACGTGAAGCACCTCAGCCAATCACATGACAGCCTCTGGTCTGCTTTCCTGCATTCCGCTGAAGGTTGCAGGCTTTCCATCTAGTGTCTTTGGTAACTCAGATATGACGCCATTGACAGGCGACTGCCAGACACGGTCCCGTGTCACTGGTTAAAATGACAATTTTCTCACAATTTACAAATAGTTGGAAACATTTGAGATATTGTAAGTACTCAAATGAACAAAATATATAACACTGGCCTAGTGGTTTTTGGATATTTTGCTGCAAAAAAATGACAAACTGCATCTTTAACCAGTCTTACTAAATGAGCAAAGCTCATTCACACTCTACGTTCTCTTGTGCTTCAACTGAGCTTGAATAATTCACTGATCTCTTACATTCTGTTTAAACAAATCGGTTCAAAGTAGTGTTGTCAAAAGTACCGGTACTTCCGGTCCAAGTCGGTACCTAAAAATAAAAAAGTTGTCGGTACCTCATTTTCATAAGACCCGGTACCACCGACGTACCGGGTCAACCGGGTACTGATGCTCTGTCTGACAGGTTGTATGGAGGAATTTCATGATATGTCTTTATGTTTTTGATCATTATTCACTATGTATTGCTCTTCGTTTTAAACACATTTGTATGAGATTCTGAAAAGCTGTGTTTTTGATGTCTGGCAGTGTTTATGAAATCTGGGGACTTTTTCCGGCCCCAACCCTACAGTATGACCAAATCTGGGCATGTTCCGCCCCGTTACTATGACTATAATCTACATTGAGCAAGGCCACAGTTTTACCACAGGAGGTGAAGAAGGGGAAACAGGTCATGATGACCATGACATAATTGTGGTGGGCGAGGATATATAAAAATATATTTTAAAAATTAGGTAATAGCCAGCCTACCACGAATAAATACACACCTTGTTGCCTGGGATATATTGGTGGCAGAAAATAACAATTGGTTAATAAAAATAAGAGATAACGGGAATCTACCTGATTGGTTTTAGAAAGGACCACCTTTCAGACATTTTACTATAACTGTAGACTGAAAACACTTGGTTTTTAGATGACTTGGAACATCTCACTTTGTTTGACTCGAGCAAATAAAGTTAACCCCTTGACACCCGGACCTTCTTTGTCTGAGAGATTTTTTGAACTACAAGACTGATATTTTTCCACAACAGTTGTCAGTCGGAAACTTTTCATAGACGCAACAAGACGTGATGAGCAGATAAGCGCGGCTCCGATCCACAAGAGATGCGCACAGAAATACTTCAGATTAAAGTCATATCACGAAGAAAACGAACAGAGTTTTGTTGTGAAAGGAGGAAACATCTGGATTTAAGTTAACAAGTTCAAGCGGTAAGTTTCAAATTCTGTTTGCGTTTGCATTATGAATGTTGTATCATATGTTAAATTAAAGGTTACGTTAAAATAAACGTCCCTGTTTTCGTGTTAATTTGTTAGCGCCAATGCTAATCCAGTCAAGTGTCCTTATTAACCATTTAATGCTTTTATAACTGTAATGGGGTAAAATAAATGGGAGGACAGGATGGGGTTTACAGTACCTATTTTATATAGGCCTATCTGCAATCTATGTGCTAGAAAACTAGCATACTAACTGTATGACTAGCAATGTGTATGTCTTGGATAGATAACTCTATTAGGTTTAAAAAGCCACATTTAAACTAAAGAAAAATATATCTGTTGCATTTATTATTTTAATATACAGTTACCTTAATGTAAGTAATCTTGTGTAAATGCAGTATAAAAACTGAGGTTTGTTTTAATATTGCATATGCATGTTTGTTCAGTCAGTTGACTTACTGAAGTTTATTCTATTTGTCTTATACAGCAGCAGACTGAGGAGGATGTTCATCAGCATGAAAGACCCCAGTGAGCACACAACCGTTTCGGGAACAATTAACTTGTATACTTCATGTATACAAAATGGCATTGCTTTCTATACATTTATATTAATAATGAGCTTTATTAATAAAATTGTGTTTCAATTAGCATGTACTGGTGTTTTGCTTTGGTACCGAAATAGGTACCGAGAACCGTGGAATTTTACTGGTATTGGTACCGACTACTGAAATTTTGGTACCGTGACAACACTAGTTCAAAGGAGTCATTTGTTTGCGAGTCGTTCTGATCGCAATGTGCGTTCATAATGGCGAACTTGCTGTGTACAGAATAACGCCTATTCAACAAGCCAACTTCTCAGCTAAAAACATTACAATGATGTACATGACGTTAATGTAGGAAACCTTTTCAAGAAAGTGAAAGTAAAACACCTAAACAGCCGTGAAATGCAGCTAATACTGCTCCTAATATAGCTCTTTTAACTGCAGCTGTGCTGGAAATGAAATGGCGCCTCCATTGTGGCGTAATGGTGCAACTGCAGTTAAAATTGACAGTCTGTTTAATGCATGTAGTGTTTATTGTGAAGACACTCTACATAATTTTGACGAGAGTCTGAGGCAGCTGCTTTCAAGTTCTTTATGCAGGAAAAACCCTGCATTAGCTTTCTGTATCTTTATGTCTTGTAACAGTTTCAAACACCGTTCTGTCAACACACTTGCATGGCTGGTAGTTCCTTTATTTCTGGGTTAGACACCGCTCTGGGGAAGGAGCTAATTTGGTTCCTCCAAAAGGTGTTCTTGAAAGGGTGTGGTGTGAACGCCCTTAATAATAATATCAGGTTTATGAGTGTCTATTTACCACTGGTGTATATAGAGCGTCTCAGTGATGATTGAGGGACTGAAGTGGACACACACAGGGTATCTTCAGGTTTCTGAGAGTTAGATTTAAGGCTTTTTAAGACCTTTTTAATACCGTGCAGAATGAAATTTAAGACCAATTTCATAGCAACAAATTTGCACTTCCCCATGGCAAAGCTCAAACTTTTCTCCATGTGGTAGTGTCCAGTCCACTCACCTACCCCCCGCGAACGTGTTATTTGTTAGTTGGTTCCGCCTATTTTGTTCTGCGTGACAAATCAGATATACATGATTTTAAAATGAAAATAAAATCTTCTTTACGGTAACGGTTCGACTGCATTTCTAAGACCTTGGAAACGCGGATTTAAGACCTTATTTTGACATTATGGAATTTAAGACTTTTTAAGACATTTTAAGGATCCGCGGACACCCTGCACACACACACACACAGAACGACACTCCTGAAAGACACAAGCAGATGAAACGCATGCATGTGAACTGACCTTTCTGGCAGACAGGGCGAGACGTTTGGCGGGAGGAGGAGACATGGTGCTGACGGTCTCTGATGTTACATTCATGAGGGCCTGTGGTTTGAGTTTCACCACCTTCTGCTCTTCTGACATCACACGCTCTATGCTTTTAGCTGGAGACGCTGGACTGTACACACCGGATACATTAGCGGGAGCGCTTCTCGTGCCAATCGACTCCTGACACGACACACACATTTAAAGATCACGAGTCAGAAAAATAAGACTTCAGACAAGAGGTGCTTCTAGATTTCACTTTCTGGTAGACCAGTAGTGCTTAACTGCAGGTCAAACCCCCCTCCATAGGGGTCTCTAAACGTTTACGAAGATTCAGCAAGGTCCCTTTGGTTTAAGTGTTAATACTGGATATTTACATGAACAGATCAGACTTTACTGCTGTTATTTGTTCACCAGCTTCAGAAAAGAATAAATCGATCCTGCAGGAGAAAAGCAGGTTGGAAATAGCTGTGTTAGAGCATGATGAGTGCAAATCTCCCAAGCATTCAATTTAGTTTGGTTTTCTAAAATGTCTAGACAGCTGAATGAGTCTTACTTTAGATTCAGAGGTGTCCGCTGAAGAGGTGTCAGACAGGGATTTGAGTGAGGTAGATGACGTCAGGCTGTCAGGTTTTGGGAGGCCGTTGGTTGAAGTAGAGAGACTGGCACGAGGCTGACACTGAGGTACAGGTTTCTTCACTTTCTTTACGGGCTCCTGGATCAGTGTGGGTCCACCGGACGGTTTGCTCAGGGCCATACCATTGGACATCTTGGGCGAATGGACCCCTAAACCATTCCTGACTACAGGAACTCCAAGACCCCCATCAACAGACTGAATTTTCCTCAGCTGAGCCGGATCAAGTTTCTGTACGAAAGAAACGTGACACAAAAAGTCTTGAAATCAGAAAAGAAATGATTTAAGCTTGTGAGCAACAACTGATTTTGGAGTTTGCCTACAACAAACTTTAGCGATACCTTAGTGACCTGCGGTGAAGACAGAGGTCCATTGAGCGAGCTCTTCTTCAGCTGCTCGGGGGTCATGTTGCTTCTCCCAGCATGCAGTAGGTTCTGTTTTGTATTTGAAGCATCTGTATTCTTCTTCTCTGGGATCCTGCCAAACAAAACCATGTGTTTGTGAAATAAAGACGTCTCTGACGTAGTATACAAAGAACAGAGGAAAGAGAGTAAAGGAAAGCTTTGGATAAAAGCGTCAGCCAAATGCATAAATGTAAATATAAAATGTAAAGTACCTCAGGTAAAAGAGAACATAAGCCTGCTGATTGAGGACAACCTTGATGTTACTGGAATGAACCATTGAGTCATTCATCTGGTACCACTGTCCATTACTGGCCTATCCAAGAGTTCCCATCCAAACATTTGACAAAGAAAAAACACCCAAAGGTCAATTTTGATTGGATAAAATAGTCAAGAAATGACAAGAAAGACTTCACAGAGAGTGTGTCCCTCACCTTGACGTAGCAGTAGTAATGTCCGGCGTGACAGCTGTACCCAGAATGCACCAGTACAGCATACAGACCGTACATCACAGGATCACCAGCGCTCTGAGACATGTACGGACGGATGTTCAGGAACTCTGGGTAACCGACATCCTGACGGGAAACATCATTGTGTGAAGATCAGCGGCTCATCACGGGCATAATCTATCCACCGATGCTGTAAGTGTATATATCCACATCATACCTTTGTAATCTTCCCTCCGCTGAAGTTAGCGAAGCGTTTGAGCGACAGCGTCAGAACATTTGATGTCCGGTGAACTGTGAAGCGCTTGGTTGCTGGAACCTTCTTCTTACATCTACACACAAGAGAACAATGGAAGATCACAAACGCAAGAGAGAATGGCGTAAAGCGGAAACAGCATAAACAGCGTAAAGCTAAATAAATACTCACTTGGCGCACATGTAAGCGTTCTCACCACTCAAAACATCAGGCTTGACAAACAGCTCGAGAGCACGGACGATGTTCACCGCTTGCTGAGACACACCGAGAGATATCATGTGATTTTCAAGGAGTTTTATAAACTGGACATCACGGTCATCACAATGAGAGTCTTACCCGAATCTCCAGAGCGATGTCCAGGTATGGGTCATAAGTATCAGACACGCTTTTACACACCGAACACTTCACTGGAAAAACAACGTAACCATACTCAGCACACACTGAATGATGTTTCATATAAAGAGTGCTGCATGTATTTCAGTGTTTTCATTCAGAGAAGAGAAGAGCTCAATGATGTGGTGTGTTCGTGCTTTACCTCGTGACCTCAAATAACCTCCGAATATCTGATGGATTAGAGTGGTGGCTTGTGTCTGCCGGTCCAGTCTGAGAACAAAAGATTGAGTTATTCCTCAGAGCCATTACAAAACAAACTGTCAGGGTTCAGTAACTCAAGCATCGCTCTTACTTTGGATAACCGCTTAGACAAGCTTTCTGCATGGCATCAATGGTGTAGCGCAGGAACTCATGAGCGTCCTCCTGGCTGCCGAACCGGAAATGCCGCGCAATTTCTGAAGGGACAGAATAAAGGAAAACAGCTTACGTCAGAGGCCACTACTAGGTATGGGCGATATGGCCCTAAAACTCTATCACGGTATTTTCTAGTAGGCTTATTTGTGTCTAACGAATGTTTAAATAAAGACTTTTAACCAAACTAAATGTTGTAATGTTTTAATGTATTATGACTATCAACAAATACTTAACAAACGAATGAAATAAAACTAAAGTGAAACAAAACATGAACTCCGATGCATCTACAGTGCCATCCTTCACGAGAGTTAGAGCTCCTCTTTTATTGCAAACTCTTTCTCAGCTTCACGTCTACCCTCCGCTATACACGTTTTCGCTCCGCATATGAGCTGTGAATGGGTCTCACAAAGAAATACGTCATCAACTAGGATTTATCTTATATCGCGGGAAGACTAATTCCTATCGTGGGGAGAATTTCTACCAGTATATCGCAAAAGATATAACATTGCCCATCCCTAGCCACTACAACTGTTAGACAGAGATAACATTGGCATAGGAAATGAAAGTGCCAGGAGTATGTGGAAACTTAATCTCCTGACAGTCATCAGCGAGTGTGATGAGCCATTACTAGAGCTGCACGATAAATCGAAAAAAAAAAACCACACACGGCTGTTGTCTGTGATTTTTTTGTGCAGTTTGTCTGTGAAGTACTGCATCTGAAAGCCAGAGGGCGGTCTCGCTCAGAAATTCCAAATAAATGCCGCAGAAGTAGTACCATAATACCTATGGGCATCTTTCTATCACTGTTCTTCAAGCCTCCTCAGGTATTTTCATGATAATAAAGTCTATTTATAATGATGATGTTTGACAGGAGTTGTTTTTCATAAGCAACTCAAACTCGCAGTGCTTTCAGATCGAGCAGCATTTCCTTCTGAACACAGAGCGGTGCTTCACCGACAAACAGCACATGAAACATCACAGACTTTGCAATATCATAATCGCTCTAGACAGGTGGATTCAGGTGATATTTAGCGTTAATCACGGTTTACTGTGCAGCCCTAGCCACCACACTTCATGATCTGTGACATGACTTCACAGTTGCTGGAGGTCATTTGTAAAGGATTGCAGCTTACTCTTCAGGTCTCGGATGAAGGACACCGGTTTGATGGCATTGCCCGTGTTAGCGAAGGCTTGGATGATATGATTCTGCATCACACATATCATACAGAATCCAGACTGATGACCTGCAGGAGACAAATTCACATTCAGAGCATGCTTGTGACACAAACAAACGCATCCAGCAACACATTACGTTCTGAAACGTCATTCATTTCCCGTTTGCTCACAGGATCGGCTGTGCTCTTTTGACAGCAGGTAGTTGGCCAGTGGTGGGGTGTACGTGAGACACTGCACGGTGGAGTTGAGAAAGCAGGTGTTGCCCAGGTTGTGAAGGCCGGCTCCCACCCGATACACCCTCTCCCACTTCATGGAGAGCTTGTTCCCGGGAAAGAGCATCTTCTGTGGAGCAGGGATGCCATCGCTCTGTCCACCGATCAGACTCTCAGACACTGGAGGAAAACACAGGTTACAGCATTACATCATCCGCTCAGCTCTTTCAGAGAGTGACCTCTGATCACTGCCATCTTACGCTGTCTCTTAATCTGAGCGGACTCTGGAGGTCTATGCAGCGCTGCACCATCGTTCTTGGGATTCAGGATGATGTATTTGGTCTTGAGCGTGTCAAGCTGGTAGCTGAAGCCTTTGCTGGCCGGTTCAAACTCGATCTTCTGCAGCAGGACTTTCTTGGCGGATGAAGCGAGCAGTTTGTTGAGGTCGCCCTCATCGCTGGAGTCTTTACGGCCCGGCTTCAGGGCCTCTTTCAGTTTGTCCACTATCGGCATCGTGTGTCACTGACGGAAAACACATGACGGCTTAAAGAGGTGCTATTCTGCCTATTTTCCAAGTTTAGATTAGGATTTTTTTTGGTGCTCAACAACAGATCTTCATGTTTCAATGTACATATAAAAAGCTTTATATTACAAACTTTTCATCTGTATGCTACACCGCTGTCTCCATTCGCATGAAATGTATTGCCTTGCCATGGTTACACTGTTCAAGATATAAAAACGTGTTTGCAATTTAGTATCTCCCATGTCTAGACATCATGTTCACCAAGTTTGGTGCCAATTGCATAAATCGCCTAGGAGTATTTCCAAGTTCATCACATAGAGTTTACGCAAAATCCAAAACAGACGACTTCCTGTTGGGTGGAGCTAATAGGTATCAGAGCGAAAGCTGCTTGGGTCGATGAGTTTTGTATGTGTACATTCATGTTTGCGTAATCTATGTGCAAATGGGCAGCTGTAATTGAGGCTTTTGACAATTACGCAATTGTTGCATCCCTAATCGTAATCCCAATGAGTTTGTTTGATTAGTTGTGTAGCCCGAACACACACTATATCAGTGTTTTACACAGAACAGTGGAGGTTAACATCATGTTATCTTTTAGAATGTGTGTAGCTGAATCACCAGAGCTAACAGCAGTAAACAGAAATGTACAAAATAGCATTTTGGTAATAAAACCCCTGATGTATAAAAAAGAACTGGATTGCTCATGACATCATTACATTGAAGCCACCGCACCGCCATGTCAGTATGCCCAAACATTCTATTGCATTAACATAAACATCATGACAGTAAAGATTTGAATTATAAAACATACAATAAAGATATAAAAATGATCATAAAGATAATTTCTACCTTGGACAAAATATAATTTTGACAAATTATTAATTATTTATTGAATTTTATGGCTTTTCTACTGAAATTTTCATAACCATATAACCATAACCATATAGTCCTGATTTGAGTGTATTATATGTGGTAGTTTAAACAAAGAAAAATTAAAACATTCTGAAAACAAAGCAATTGGATGTTCTACTAAATGTTCTCAAATAAAAAAGATTGTCAGAATATTCATGTTTAATAAAAATGAAGAAAGAAGTGTCCATGACTGATATTCTCATCCTCCGTAACATTTTTTAAAACACACAAATATATTTACATTAAGTCTGATTTTACGTGAAGAAACACATACGTTAGTACCTTTCAAATGGCTAATAGGTTTACAGATTACTTTATATTTTCCTAGTTTAAAACTTAATATTCTCTTGTCATGCTTTGTACACATGCTCATTACTGATACTGGTAGTTTTACACATTAAAAAAAGTTACATGTATAATTTTCTATTCAAATAAAATCCATTAATGTTTTATGTATGACTAATAAAAAAAAGGCTTCCTAGGAATGTAGATTAGGAATATAAGACTTTATTTGTCATAATTATAGTATGGACTCCTGGGCACAGTAAGCCGCCAAGTGATAGTTCACCCAAAAATGAAAATTCTGTCATCATTTGCTCACCCTCATGTCATTTCATACCTGTATAAATGACTTTGTTCTGATGAACACAGAGAAAGATATTTGGAAGAATGTTAGCAATTTCAATTCTGTGACATCATTGACTGCCATAGTAGGAAAAATTAAATGGTAGTCAAAGGTGCCCCAGAACGGTTTGTGTTTCAAAATTCTTCAAAATATCTCAATTTGTGTTCAACAGAACAACAAAATATACACAATTTTTTTCCTACTATGGTAGTGGATGATGTCACAGAACTGAAAATTGCTAACATTCTTACAAATTAGGGCTGTGCGATTTGGGGAAAATATCTAATTGCGATTTTTTCTTTGACAGACATTGCGATTGCGATTTGATTTGCGATTTTAACTTTTCTAATTCAAGCCTCAGCTCAATATTGTTGTGTGGAGCACAGTATGGGTATAATTACCCTGCTGAAAGAAAACAACTAGGGCTGCAGCTATCGATTCTTTTACTAATCGAGTATTCTACTGATTTTTCCATTGATTAATCGGATATTCCGATAATAAGTACTTTTTATTTATTAAAAAGCAATACTAAATATACAAGAGAAAATAAGACAGGTCTCTTAAAATGAGTAAAACAACTAATTTGTTTCCTTTTTAGAACAATTAGTTTTTATTGCTGAAATAGCATACATTAATATCTGTGAAAACTAAACCCATTTAGTACATTCCATTGCCATATTAAATTCAAAATGCAATAAAATACAAATATATAAATAAGAAACATTAATAAAAATAAAAATAAAAATTACAAACAATAGCCTATGACTTTTATTTTGGCAGGTTGTCAGAAGACCCTTATTTTTTAGTATGTCTGTTTGTTTCTTCACTCAAACAATAACATGTTTGTGAAAAAAACTCTCAGCGCAACTCTGGAGGTGAAGTTCATGTCCTCATTCAGCGCAGACGCAGACAAATTTATGAGCATCACGCGTGTAGCACGTTAAACTGTGCAGTTCATTCACAGACCAGACAGATGAAATGTGTAAATAACAGGATTCGGTGTCCACTAGTCCGCATCTAGTTTGATGGACTCAATGCAGCCGGAAAACAAGTTTCACTCGTAAAATAGACTAAAACTAAGTAAAATATCAGTTCACCATTTCAATAAGCTATTAGGGCTGTGACGGTGGCAGTTTTTTACCACGCGGTGGTAATAGATGGTGCGGTGGTTGAGAAATATATATTATTTATATAAATAATATTTATATTATTATATTTGCGTGTAGCAACCACATGACGAGTGGAAGAGAAATATAGACCTTATTTAAATACTTGAAATTGTTAAATAATTGAAATATGATATCTGAAATAAATGAGGATGAAACATCCGTCAATGTTTAACGCGCAAATCCATCAGTGAAACGGCACACTACAGCATATAAAACATTTAAATAAACATCAGTAAATAATGAAAACTTAAATGATATAAGAAAGCTAAATACTAAATAAAAAAGCTCTTGTTGCAGTAACTTCAGTCAGTGGCGTATTAACCCTTACAGTCCTTAACAATTCCATTTGAAACAAACTGTTTAAACCTACATTGGCTTTCCTATTCAGATTGCCATAAAAACTTTACTTTTTCCGACTCGTTGATGTGAAACTTACTTGTTGACATTGTCCAGATTAAAATGTGTACAGCTGCACTAAATGCGCGTTCAGAAGATGTGCACAGGAGCGCAAATGAAGAGATGTCTCTCCGCAACCGCGGCAAAACCTGCGCGCGCTCCGACACTAAGCAAGCGGGTCATAGCCAGTTTTGATTTTACGTATCTGTTCATTTCACAACAAGATCCATTGCAAAACCCGCAGAATAACCTGGGTTTTGCCGTGCAGGCCTGCGCTCGAACGCACCAACGGAAACGTATGCCAATAATTTCTGTTAATTTAAAATCTTTTAAATAAAACCATCCACAACTGAAAGGCTACAACTAGCAA
This sequence comes from Triplophysa rosa, assembly GCF_024868665.1. Taxonomy (NCBI): domain Eukaryota; kingdom Metazoa; phylum Chordata; class Actinopteri; order Cypriniformes; family Nemacheilidae; genus Triplophysa; species Triplophysa rosa. The sequence continues at coordinate 26,698,453 of NC_079900.1, forward strand.
TCGTTATCGCAACTCTCATATTTATTACACCTATATTTGTCAGAGTGACGTGCACTACCGCCGGTGGCAGTTCACCGTCATGGCACTTTACCATCGCGGTGGTGCGGTTGTTACGGCAACCGTCACAGCCCTTGCTATCAGTTATTTATCAGCATGAGAAACACGTGTGAGCGTGTGAACATACTAAAATGCGTGTGTCTCACGGTGAGAATGCATGAGACTGCTAACATGAATAGAGTTTAGCGGGCTGTGCGTCAGTAATAACGGTCCGTGGGGAAACGCAGTGCTCCGTGTGTACTGTAGTTAAATGGATTAAACGAGGCTTCGAGGCAACAAAAATTGCCTCGATGATTTTTTGTATTCGAATAACTCGAGTTACTCGAGGAATCGTTTCAGCCCTAAAAAACAAAAAAAAAACATTACAGAAATTCTAATTGTTTCCATTAAAACCATTACAAAATTCATTTTGTAGGCTATTTTGCAATTCGGGCGTGCTACTGTTGTTCAATTGGTTCCCAGCTTCAAGATTACATCACACCAATAGAATCCAAATACCAGTGTACACTATTATAGTTTCCATTAAAACAAATACAACTCCCATTGTAACCCTTAAATCCATAACATTTTCTATTGTGTTAGTGAATTATTAAAATAGTTCATAGGTTACATAGGCTGATTTATTATTTTTTAAGTATGTGGGATTTTTTAAAACAAGTAGAAAATGTGCTGAATGTTTAATTTCATCCAAGTGAAATTAGCAAAACAGTTAGATAGAATTTACATTTGTTTGAAACGCGGAGCTAGGCGTGAGTTGACACAGGGTGCGCGCGTGCGTCAAGGCAACAGGCTGTGTGTGCGCATCAAGTTTAAACGGCTCGTCCACGAGACGCGCAACGCGGGGCAGAGACGTGCGAGTATGAAACAGGCTATGTGTGCGCTCAAGTTTAAACGGCTCGTCCGCTAGACGCGCAACGCGGAAGAGTCGCGCGAGTATGAAACAGGCTATGTGTGCGCATCAAGTTTAAACGGCTCGTCCGCGAGACGCGCAACGGGGGAAGAGGGTCGCGCGAGTATGAAACAGGCTATGTGTGCGCATCAAGTTTAAACGGCTCGTCCGCAGACGCGCAACGCGGGGAAGATCGCGCGAGTATGAAACAGGCTGTGTGCGCTCAAGTTTAAACGGCTCGTCCGCGAACGCGCAACGATCGCGAGTATGAAACAGGCTATGTGTGGCATCAAGTTTAAACGGCTCGTCCGCGAGACGAGCGAGTATGAAACGGGCTATGTGTGCGCGTCAAGTTTAAACGGCTCGTCCGCAAGACGCGCAACGCGGGAAGAGAGCGAGTATAACACAGGCGTGTGTGGGTCTTCTGAATTGGATGGTTCTTTAGTATTTATTTGCCTAATATGATCGATCTGACTCTGCAGATGCCATAATAACACACTCTCTCTCTCTCCCGCTTTCTGTTTTTTTTTTTTTGATTAGGCATAACGGAGGTGCGCTCACTCTGTTGGTTAGCAAGAATGCCACTCAAAGCGGGCTTGGAACAGACGGTTTTATTAATTTCACATCGTTTCCACATCGCAGCCTCTTGCGATTAGCAAATCGCAACGTCTCACATCGCGATTGCGATTCGATTTCGATTAATCGTTCAGCAGTCCTTTGCTAATCAAAATCATCCTTTTGTGGAGAATCATCGTTCATAGTAGTTCTAACAAAAGATTATACCAGAGTTGAAATAATCGAGTAGTAGAATAAGATTTAATTGTTGTTGACTGAGCATCTGTATAATATCAGCTACTGACTAGCATTAGTTAGACTAATCGTCTTATTTTTATAGTTCAGTTAGCCAATCTATCCTTTTTATGTACTAAGATTAATTGGACTGAGCTATATTATATTATTTAAATAGTGATACTTCTAACTGTGCGTTCAGACCGCCGCCGTCGAGAGCGTCAAAAATCGCTCTGGCCGCCCTGCCAACAACGCTGTAGAAAGAGTCTTGGGCGCGCTGACACTGACGTAGATCGAAATCTTATCTTTATTTAAAGGGGCCGCAAGCAAACAAGCTTGTTGATCTTGTGCAGACTGACCACAAGAAATTGATCGGTGGAAAGAACTTTATTGTAGTTACACGTTTGCTAACGAAATAAACCAATTAAAAGCCATTTGTGTGGTGTGGCTTTTGTGTTCATGGTTAAGTGCTAGTCTAATTTCACATTATAGGAGACATTTACTAGCCTTGGTCTTTAATTAACATTAATTTGTGTGCAACCTACATTACAAACTCTCCTGGTCGAAGTGTAACGTTAGCTTTAATGCAGTTGGTCAAAGCGGTGTTATTTTGAGCAAATGAATTTCATTCCCGCTGGAAAACAAGCGTTCTGTTGTTGCATATAAATAGTTTATTTAATATTCTGCAGCAGTAACACTGTTTTGCATGCTCTGGCGCTAAAGTTAGCATGAAATTCCCGCTTATTTACAGAAAATGTATAACGTTAATGCACATCATCAGCAACTCACCAGGAAAACAAACAATCTCAGACACCTTGGTCCACGCATAATTTTTATTTATTTATGTCCCTGTACGCAAACAGGGACGCGTCGTATAGGATTGGGAAACCCGCCACAGCAATTACCAACTTCTCCTCCATTTTGCTTGGGAACTAATGTGGTCGGAACCAAAATTTACAGGGCTGCTTTCTCTGGAATCATCTCAAGCGATGGACTTCTACATTGGTTGCCGCCAAACCGCGTCATAGCTCATTACCATAAAGTTGACCTGATTTCAACTCTCCTTGCACGGCCAAGATGCGCTGCGCTGCGCCGCTCCTCGCCGCTGGCTCACATTGAAAATGAATGACTTCCGGCCACTTTGACGCTCCCAACGGTGGCGGTCTGAACGCACAGTAAGACTAGTCTAAGCAGTTTATGCAAGCGGCCCCTGAACTCACTCATCTGTGGGGTGAGCAAATCCCTTCATGTGTGAACCACGCTTCAGCTTCTGACACATTGCGGCTGTGTCAAAACCCTAACTAGTGTACATACAGTGTTTCCCCTAGGTCTAAGGCTTGGGGGGGGGTGCGGTCTCTATATTTTTTTTGCGGCGGAGGTCCGGACAGAGAATGTGATGTTGGCTCTGGTGCTGAAGCGAAGTCCCAGTTGTCTATTTTAATATTTTAATAAACTACTGACAACAAACTGTAACAACTGAAATAAATATATCATGAGCAGGAGTACTTACAAAGTTACTAACAGCCTTTCCATGCGATTCATATTAGAACTGATTCTAAATATTCTTTCCAATTAAAACATGATTCACAATGAAATGCTCTTATAACATGCTGATTATTTATGCTATTATTATCATAAATGCTATATGTAGATACAAGACGTTATGTTTTATAATCTGTCACAAAGCTATATAGCAAACAGTAAACTGACTGATAGCTAGGGTTGGGTACCGTTCACTTTTTAGCCGGTACCGGTACCAAAACAGTACCTGGAATTCGGTGCCGATACCAAACAGTACCTTTTTTCGGTACTTTACTTATTTCAGTGAAAAAAGGTCCAAACCTCTCAATTCAAACATTTTGTTGAAATTTAACAAAAAGACTATAGAAATAACTATTACAACCAGCTTATTCTATTTCCTCCTCACACACATAATCATTTATTCATGCAGTGTGATAATTTACCTAAACCATGAGGCCTCCACCATTAACAGACCATTAGAAAATACAGAAAAACAAAACTTGAAAAGTCTACAAAAATATTTTTAACAGCATCATTACTGAAAATAACAGATTGACTTGTAATATACATTTTTAACAGAGATACTGAAAGAATTACATATAAATATTAGGGCTGTTAACGCATGCGATTAATTTTTTCAAATTAACGCGCGAAAAATATTTAACGCAATTAACGCAGCATCCGTTTGTTTTGACATTTTTTGTCTAGCGTTACATTATGTAATCACGCTCTTATTCGTGTACAGGCTTTTAAACCACTTAAGCGCGATGTTAAACAGTTGCTTTGACGCGTTCAATGAAGATAGACAGCTTCTAAACTGTGGGACGCGGCAAAACGCAACGCGAGGTCCAGTCTGGTGTAAACAGTCATGGGCTGAAGGCTGCGTCGGTGAATCTCGGTCAGACAGCGCATCCATGTTAAGTTCTCTTTCGTGCTTGAATGGATAAAACCATACAAGATTATGTCAGAAAGCCCGTTTTGTCTAGCATTTTCTTAAGCAAGACTTCAAAGTGTAAAATAAAATCTTAAATGAATGCAAAGAGTTGTGAAAATGGGAGTGCGGTGACGGTCAGATCTGCGTACTGAGACAGCTCTTAAAGGGGCCACGTTCTTAAACGTGCTGCTGTGACTCCTGTCACTAATGTTAATCAAAGAACAAAATAAAAGAAGAAATCAATGTGATTTTGTAGCTTTAATGAGAATTCTTCTGCATTTAATTTATAATTTAGCATTAAAGACTGTAAAGTGTTTGAGAACTTCCTTCAATTTCTGTATATTTCATGATAGCTCTCAATTATATTGTTGAATGGCTATAATTAATGTTAAAATAATCAATTTAATAGAGACATCAGTTACAGTACTAATATCAAAATGTTTTTTTTTCATTCATAAAATGACGCTGTTAAAGAAATACTGTATGTTGTTTCTACATCAATTTGAAGATTAAATGTGAAATTATTCAAATGTCAAAGTATATTTTAAAATATTATTGTTATGTGTGATTAATCACAGAAAATGTGTGATTAATCCGATTAATTTTTTTAATCGATTGACAGCACTAATAAATATATAATGTTGATCATACAATAATACATAATGTAAATGTGCATCAGTCTCCTGCGGCGCTGTTCACAGCTTTAAACTGCACCTTGACGGTTGGCCTCACTCACCTCTTTCCATCGACTGCTCTAATCTGTCACTAATAACTTTGTTTCAGGACTTCATGAGATGATTTTATTCATTGGTGGACAGAAAACACAAAGCGCCTTAACAAACTTAAATGTTCAGCGCAGTGTTATGTGTGTGCGTGCCGGCTGCGTCTGAGCGCACATTTCCTTAACGCAATTGTATGCTTAATTTTCTAAACAAGAGCGAGTGAAATAAATAATATAAATATGATAACCATATGTAGAGTCAAGTGTTTATTTTCATTTTGTATGTTGATAAGGACAGCCTGCTTTATTAGCGGTTTTAGTTTCGCTTTGTGTGAAGTAAAATTTTCTCTCTCTCTCTCTCTCTCTCTCTCTCTCGTACCTGCTCACGCGCAGTACCCGATGCGTTCTCAAGTACTGAAATTTGGCACCGATTGATTTAATGTGAATCGATACTCGGTAGTACCGACGTAATTCGGTCGGTGCCCTTAAAAGTACCGAGTCCGGTACCCAACCCTACTGACAGCTAAAAATACTTTATTACTGCTGCATTTTCATTTACTTAAGTGTTACAGGAAATGTGTCCATTTATTTACCTGCTATTGGTGTCTGCAGGTCTTTATATGCGACGTGTCTTTGGCTGGAGAAGCAGCGCTCACGGAGCGGAAAGGGTTCAAATGAAGCGTTTGTTGCTAAATAAAGATATTAGAGGATATAGCTGCAAAATATAATCAACATAAATGTCCCTGAGTGCGCATGATGTGTACATCTCAGTTATGTAGACGCGCTGCTCAATTGAAACCACAGAAAGATTTTTTTTAATGGTTCATTATGTCTTGCGGTCCGGATGGAAGGAAGGATAAGGTGAAAACCTGTCATCCGGTGGTAACTTGACTGTTGCTAGTCCAGGGTTTTTCCTGCATAGAGAAATTGGAGGCGGCCACCTCCATAAAATGTCGTGCCACCTCAGGCTCTCGCCAAAATGATGTTGTGAGTCTTCACAAGAAATGCTGTGTGCATTAACAGACTGTCATTTGTAACTGCAGTTGCGACATTACGCCACAGCGGAGGCGCTGTTTCGTTATCGGCACACTGAGGCGCTAAAAAGAGTTGCAGAACAAGAGCCAGCCTGTGTTTCACGGCTGTTTGTTTTGCATCCAAGTCATAGGCGTAATTTGCGGGTGGATGGGTGGGTCATGTCCCCACCACTTTTTGCCAAAGTCAATTTTGTCCCCACCACTTATTGTAAGAAATAAAAAATACGGAGCGTCTATTTACCATGCAAGTAGCCCGCTTTGTAAACAGAGGCTATTTATACTAACTCAGCCCATCAGTTTCAGATTGGAATAGACAAAATGTAAGAAAGGCACACAAAACTTCACTGCTCCGGTGGCATAGAGCGTAAAGCAAGTGTTACCTGCTTTACGTCGTCGTGGGTTCGCGACTGCTGTTTGCTGAACTTTTTCCCTATCACATATCAGATTGTAAAAGTATTTATTTTTAATAAAATTATGAAAATATGTGAAAATGGCTGTTCAAGTCATACATGTACCAAACATTTTGCGCTTAATTGCACTTTGGTGCTAAATATTCGTCCTTATTGTTCTCGACATGCGGTTGCTATCGCCTATTGCAAGATTAATTACATTTTGATAATTGATAGAAAACTCCAATAAATGGAAAAAGTCACAACTTTGTAGTTTCATGAGTTCAAAACAAAATTTGGAAAGTTTGTTGTATATTTGTAGCCTATCAGGCAATGCCCGTAGTAATTAGTGAAAATATGATTTTTTAAAGATATTATTTTCCATCTGTTTCCCCTGTATACTTGAATGTTTGTCCTTATTAGCAGGGGGTTGTCAAACACCAAATTTTTAACATGGGGAAAACACATTCGTTTCAGTAGTTTTTGTTTAATCACGAATTAATACGTTTAATTACGTACGGCAACAGCCATCCTTACATAAAATAAAGCACAACATGCTTTAAATTATATATTGATGAAAACATGATATAGTTTAAAAACAAATGGAAGCAGATCTGATATGTGATGTGAAAATTTAGAATAGTGAGATCAGCGGATTCGAACTTGCTTCACGGCAGTATCAATATTACTTGTCATGCGTCTTTCGCACTAATGTTACACCACTGAAGCCATCGATAAAGCGGCGCAGTTTTTATACTGTTTTCTTGAGGAGTCACCTACATGTTTCGCGCTTGTGACGACCATGAATATTCCCAACGAGTTCATACAGAAACAATTTATTAAAGTATTGTTTGTGTCGTCTTTGTCCCCACCACTTTTCAAAACAAAGTTACGCCACTGATCCAAGTACGTTTAATTTCCTGAAATTTATTAAGTTAACATGACGTACATCTTTGTAATGTCTTTAGCTGTGCAGTTGGATCGTTGAATCAGCGTATACTGTACACAGCGAGTTCGCCAGTATGAACGCACATTGCGTTCAGAACGACTCGCACACGAATGACTCATTTGAACAGATTCATTTAAACTATTGAACTTTTTAGTCACTAGCGAATATAAGAGATCCTTGAATCATTTAAAGTGAACCACAGAGAATGCAAGATGTGAATGAGCTTTGCTCATTTAGTAAGACTGGTTAATTCAGTTGGCTATTGTGGGCTGAAAAGTTAGTTGAAAATGATAGAAAAGCTTTATTTTATTAAAAAAACATTTCTGTTTGGTTGAATAAAAGTAATGTTTTATATAACTTAATGGTTGTCATTTTTATCTAATTTTACTCAAAGTCACTTTGATTAAGCCACTTAAAGGTACGGTAGGCCTACGTGTGTGTGTACAAGATCAGGATGGCACCACCTCCGCCTCATTTTGAGCAAGGAAAAACCCTGTAGTCAGGGGCAGGGCATGCGTATTTTCACCACCCTGGGAGCGTTTAAAAACGCAATTTTTTTAATCTGCTTTTCAGGTGGTTGACGCGACATATTTTCCCACACGCGCTCTCTGTCCACTGGTGAAAGTGTGCTTACCGGTGTATGTGAGCGCACGTGTGTGTGTGTGTGTGTGTGTGTGTGTGTGTGTGTGTGTGTGTGTGTGTGTGCGCGTGCATCGGGTCAGAACTCAATACAGAGAGCAGAGGAGAATTGTAAAGGCTACGCGACCACGTAGAATCAGAAATGACATGCCGCCATGTAAATAACATAATGCTATTTAGTTTGTTTAATACGATAACAAGGTATAGACATGTTATATAGGAAAGATAACCTTAAATGACTTCTCTTGTGATCTAACCCAACATAAAACATTTAAATAACTTGACCTTCAAGCGGGCGGGAAGTGCCGTTGTAGGGGCGGGGTGGGGCGGGGCGGGGCGCCTCCATCAGGTAATGGTAGGGGAAACACTGACATACCTAGACAGCAATATAGTCTGCATATAAGATGGTAATAGAAGGATGATAATAGATGGGAACTAACACGTAACAATCTACTGCACAATATCCGCATATTAATCCAGCAAATCTGATTTAATTAATAAGAATAATAATGATGATGATATTTACAAAAGTACCTACTGACAGCATTATGCACACAGTTTATGGTAAAAAGATATTTAGGTAACTTACTGCTGATGTGATTCACAGTAATTACACTTATATGATCACTATTCTCCAGTGATCAAGGACGTCACAAGGATGATTAATAGATGAAAACTAACTTTGGCCCTGTCCCAAATGGTGCACTCCGGTCTTGTGGACCTCCTCCGAGTCCACACTTGGTGATGTCAGGAAGTGCAGACCTATAGGGCACTAGGCACGAGTCCATAAGGGTACATGGGAGTGCTTTTTGAAAGAGCAAGCGGTGCTTTCTAATCACTCTCGCGGTACTTTGTTGTCATTAGCTGATCAGTCTGCGCAGCGCCGTGTGAAGTCGACCACTTGTTGTCCCATTGTTGTTATTTGGGACTGGAGCTGCCGGTTTTTATTGTTCTGTATTTCATATGTTTGTATTTCATATGTTGATATGCCACCCGAGCATTATGCAATAGATACTTATGTTTGTAATGCATTCATTTGTCATGAATGTATATTTATTAATTTGTTTACACTATAGCCTACTTAATGTGCATAATGTGTTCTTAATATGCATATATGTTGTTATTTATATATGCACAATTTAGAATGTTTTAGACTGTAAATCGTATTATATTGTATTGTCATTGTGTTGAATGTCTGTACTAGAAGCTTCCAACACCAAAGAAAATTCCTTGTGTGTGCAAGCACACTTGGCAATAAAGCTCTTCTGATTCTGATTCTGATTTAGTATTTCTCTATAATACAGAAGCTGTGTTGTTCAGCTTTACAGAGCCCAGAGACAACTAGATATAAATCTACAACAAAACCTGGCTTATTACCTTAAGTAAGAAAATGCACTGCATTAAAAGTTTTTATTCTTGAATAGCTGGCTTAATAGAAACTAAATAAGCAATAATATGAATAAGTAACTAACTAATTAATAAATTAATTTAGAATTTTATCAAAACATACATCTAAAAATGTATCCGTCATGTTTACGTATATGTCTGACATCCACGACACTCCTCCCATCCGTTCTGTGATTGGGCGTTCGCAAGGATACCTGGGTAGGGGACTTCAGTGGAGTCTGCATCAATGCGGGCTTCGCCGAAGACCGCATCGAGGGCACAAAGGAGGCGCTCGCGAGCAGACTTCTGAGCGCTAAAAAGACAAATGGGACACCCTACATACTCGTAGACTTGGCGAGAACGCGCAATTTAAGTCCACGAGACCGCAAGTGCGCCATTTGGGACAAGGCCATACATGGGATTGGGAACCTACAGCCTTACAGTTAGCTGAAACTTGTTAACCACGAACGCGCGCACACACACGAGTGTACATGAGTGAGGTTTGCGCTAGTGTGTTTCAGTCCACATGAAGCGATTACAGCTGGAAGCTAACATGCTACATTAGCATCTACTCTAGCTGTCGCTGACAGTAACGCACATCAGCCCCATTAATAATAGTGTAATTACATCGAGTCCTGTCGTGTGTTTGCTGCATGTTTACGGCTGATATGAAGAGCTTCACTTCCTGACTTGAGCCACCCCACAAAGCGAACGTGGCGTTCATATTGCTGCAATGTGCTCCTGACCCTCACGCACAAATTTTCTGACAGATTCACCCAAATACTTAATATACTCACTGTAAAACTCCGCGAATAGAACATGACGTACTTACCCATCCGTAAATGCGCAGGAATCGTTTGTTCTACTTTGATATTGAGCCTTTTTTCCGCAACGAATCCTTCATTTTTTTACCATCTTTCCCCCATGCTGCATTACGAAAGGGCGTGTACATCCGTGATTGACGCGAAAGAGCGACCAATCGATGCTAAGCGCGGCCATGACGACACACTTCATTCGCACTCCGAACCTCCAATCAGAACTTTAATACGCATCTGAATAGGTGTGTTCGACTGCACTCGATCGGCGTATAACATCAACTATCGCGAGAGCTAATGGAAAGCATAAGGAGCATTCTGATCTCGCGGTACATACGCCAATCCGTCTGCGCAGCGCCGCAACTTCCCAACAAATCGCGGTTTCCATGTATGCGGACTTTATTAAGTAACGTAACGTTAGCACTAATAAATGATGAATGTGTTAATGATTAATCTCTCTTAATCTATAAATATGTATTAGAAAAATGAGACGTAAGCAAATACTCAACAGTGCCGCTAGACATGGCACAAATTCCGAGTATGGAACTATAACGGTTGAAATGTGCCACGGATTACCTACCGAAGGAGACTGTCGTGTACTTTTACGTGAACGGAGTCTACGTCGTCACAACAGACGCGTGACACTATCGTCGTGGATAAGGACGTCGTCACAACAGACGCGTGACACTAACGTCGTGGATAAGGACGTCGCCGTCACCCGCTTGTTAAGCCTGACGTCACGCACCACCATATATGTAGGTCATATACTGTTTCCGGGTCCATGATAGTTCTGTAGGAGAGCATTAGTGACTTGAATCAGAGTATTCACATCAGTGAGTGTACATTAATATCAAGAGTAACAATGGCACATTTAAGAATATATATTTCTAGATTGTAATTATGTAATTTATGTGTTCTTGCCTCCTATGAAATATCACTTTATTGTTTCCGAATCTCTCTGTAGGTCGCTTGAAATAAAAGTGTCTGTTAAATGTCTAAAAGTTGATGTAAAGCGGTAACCTGTCTGCCTTAGTGTGGGACATAACATACAGTATATTTTTAGACTTATTGTACAATGCTTATATGTACTTTTTAAATATTTGATTGTTGGTTTCCTTATAATAAACAAGATGTCATTGTTTTTCTACTTTCTTGTGTTTTTTTCCAGTTGTAATAATTTATTGTTGAATATTTTGCTTTGAAATATCATCACTTGAATGTGCTCTTTTTACTCTGTTTGATACGGGCTTGTCTGTCACCCGGCCTAGTACTGCAATATCTGCAAACCAGGATAAAACTATACAGCATTGCTTTGTCTGAAAGTGCTCATGACATTAGCTGTATAGTACAGTAGTAAATACAACTGTCTGCCCTACAACAGACTCCATATTCTTCACTATTCCAGACACAAACATGACTCTTGGACTCTAAGAATTGTATGATAGATACAACACAAATTCATTTACATACAAATCTAGAAAATTACAGAATACGAAATACACTTTTGTATTCTACTCAAAGTAACTATGTTTTAATTTATTCGTCACATTAACTTTTAGTCTTGATATTTCAGGTGTTTTAATTCTATTGCTTTTGTACTTTTACCTGAAGGGATAATTACACCAGACAACAATAATCAGTGATCATTAGCTTCTCTTCATGTTATTACCTTATACCTGTATGCCTTTGTTGTTGTAACCTAATATATTTTGAGCCTTGTTATACAATACTTTGATGACGCCCACACATGTGATTTTAGGCTTCGTGATAAATAAAATAGCTAATTTCATTTTTTTTTGTGAACACTACCAAAACCAATATTTCTAATATTTATCCATTTATGGAATACATTACATGGCTATGCAACACAAACAAACACAGCACAGAAACTCAGCTATTGTGTTGTGTACTATGTAACACTGCTTTGAGGAAATCCAGATATTTAACAATTACAGTACAGTTTACAACACATTCAATGATTACAGAAAAAAACACTAGCAGTTTGTTTGAATCTCATATGATTGTTGTTTGTGCCTATCATGGTTCTGCCCCACCTTGTCTTGCTTCTCTTGACCTAGTGGCAGAACCATGATAGAACCTCTTGTTTTATGTGGAGAGTGACGTTTTGTCCCTGATGGTCTTCCACTCTCCGGTGTGGCGTCTCTGTTCCCGCCCTTTCGTCACGTTATTGTTTGTTAATTAGTTAATGTCCTGCACCTGTCCCCTCTTGATTTATCCCCTTTATAATGCCCTTGTGTCTTCTGTCTCGTGCTGGTTCATTGTACTGTCGTGTGTGTGTCATATGTGGTGAGTTCCTGTCTTGTCAGTGTAGTTTAGTTATTTTGTATTTAATTCAAGTGTTGTCTTAGTCTGGTTAGGTGTAGTTAGTCCTTGGTGTCATGTTTTATACCCTTGTGTTTTGTTTTGTTTTGTTACCCCCACGTGGGTCGTTGTTTTGTTGCTTATTATTTATTCAAATTTGTGTTAACCCCTTACCCACTGTCTGCACTTGGGTCCTCTGTACTGTGTCCTTGTTCCCTCACCAGTCATGACAGTGCCTTTATAGTTAGCAACTCTCACAAGCTAATTTAACTTTGCTATCATAATAATTGTACAACTTTAAATAAATACAACATAATTCACATTCAGTACTCACATTTGATTGATTGATTGTTGTCCGTCTTGTACTCGCGTTCTGTTGCTAGAAGGATCATACTACTTTCTCTCTGCACACGTAGCTAACTGGAGACGATGTGTTTATTAGGCGTCTTGTGAGGCGATGTACATGGTAACGACATGTATATCAGGCGTCTTATGAGGTGACGTACATGGTAACGACGTATTTATCAGGCGTCTTGTGAGGCGAAGTACCTAGCTCAGACGTAGTTAGTACACGTGTATTTTAAAAAAAAAAATTATATACGCCGTCGTAACGTCGCCGCCAGTAGACGTTCCTACCATGACGTCGCCGCCAGTCTATCGTCTGCATTCCCTATCAAATCCATTAATAACTCCACACAGACTGACGGTGACGAGAGGGTAGGCTGCTCCTTCTCCTGGTTAGGCTTAGGTTTGTCACATTTTAACTATCATAATGGAACACATACTTGGCCTCACATCACTCACACAAGAAACAGGTCACCCCAAAATGAACATTTTGTCATCATCTGCTCACCCTCCAGTTGATACACACTTACCAGCTTTCCTGTAGCTCCGTGGTTAGCGCATGGCACTAGTAATGCCAAGGTCATGGGTTCGATCCCAGGGATGGCACGTACTTTGATACAAATGTATAACTGTCGCTTTGGATAAACACGTCTGGCAAATGACAATGTACAAACAAACCTGTATACATTTCTTTGACCCAAAACTAAACGACTTCGATAAAAACTTTTACAAAAAAAATCTTAATTTGTGTTTAGCACAACAGAACTGTTTACAGGCTTGTAACAACTGGACGGTGAGCAAATGATGACAAAATCTTCATTTTTGGTGTCACGTGTCACGGTGAAGAGAAGAACCCAGATGCAGGCAGCGGGAGATGAAGGGGTTAACAGGAAGCTTTATTTTAATAAGACACGCAAAACAAAAACCCACAGTTGGGAAAACAAGACACGCTAATAATGGAAATCATTAAACAGGAACATAAACTAACTAAACTACAAAGACTAAATACCACACTAGACAAAACTACAATAAACTAACAATAACTAGACTCACGGAACCACCAGTAACAGGAACAAGTATGGGTCAGGAAACTTTGGCAACACAGCACAAGGCACAGAGGTAAGTAAACAGACAAAGAACCATATACAATGCACCAGCACAAGACAATGAAACATGAGGACTATTTAAAGGGAAGACAAACGAGGGATGATAACACAGGGCAGTTGGGGAACATGAGACACGGCCGGGAAGTAATACAGGAAATGAGAGGGGCGGGGCCAATGACAAGACACGAGAAAGCACATGGGATGTCAAAAGATAAACACCCCATGGCTTTCTCACACTAAACCAAAGGCTTTGTCACGACTCTGGCACAACACCAAGAAAACCATGACAAGATAAGGCAGAGTCGTGACAGAAGCCCCCCCCCCCCTTAATGAGCACCTCCAGGTGCTCACCAAGGGGTAGACTGACGAGACAAGACCGACTGGGTGACAGACAAGACAAGGCAAAACAGTGAAAACAAAATCAAGGGCAAGCATGACAGGACAACAACAGGATTAGTCCAAAGGGGGGGAGTTCAAAGGGGTTGGGACATGGGGGAATACTCTTAGCCCCTGGGGGCGCTTGTGCGGGTGGAGTCCCTAGAGGCTTGGTTGCGGCCGACTTGGTTGTCGGCCGGACCCGGCTAGGAACCGGCCGCACTGCCGGCTGAGATGCCAGCTGAAAGGCCGGCTGGAAGGTCGGCTGCTGCACCGGCTGGAAGGCCGGCTGCTGCACCGGCTGGGCTGGGCAAGACACTGGGCTGGATTCCGGCTGCACCGGACTGGACATTGGGCTGGATTCCAGCTGCACCGGACTGGACATCAGACTGGAAACCGGCTGCACCAGACTGGTCACCGGCTGAACCGGACTGGATGCCGGACTGGGCGCCGGACTGGACGCCAGACTGGACGCCGACTGGATCACCGGCTGGGACGCCGGCTGGATCACCGGCTGGGACGCCAGCTGGATCACCGGCTGGGACGCCGGCTGGATCACCGGCTGGGTAAGACTGGATCCCGGCTGCACCGGACTGGACGCCGACAGCACTGGACTGCGTGCCCCTCTCCGTTGCCTTTTCTTCTTCAGCCGAACCACCCGACTGGTGGTCGGCTGAAGGAATGAGGTGAAGGACGCAGCTGGCTCCGGGTTGGACGCCTCCGACGAGGAACTCCAGGACTCCCTCCTGCTTCACCTGCCTCGAAGGCTGACTGGTGGGGGAGAGGCTGCAGGGAGCGAGGCGGACAGTGCGGTGATGCCCACGACTCCGATCTGCATGGCACGATCCTCCGGGATCGTGACCAACGGGGACGGAGACTTGGACTGAACTGAGACCCCTGGCTCCGACCGGTTCATGGCATATCGAACCACGTTCTTGAAGCGCAGCGGTCTCAGCATCCTCATCTCCGCCCGCGAGATCGGATCGTTTAGGTCACCGTTGAAAATCACCGTTAGCTCCACCTCACCAAAAGCCATCTCCTCTGCAGCCTCCAGGAACCTCTCGGTGTACTCCACCATGTCAGCCTCACCCTGACGGATGCTACAAAGGAGGTGAGCCTGGCGAGATCAGAGGACGTCCATGGTGCCGCCTGCTGGGTTCAGCGATGGCTGGTGCATTCTGTCACGTGTCACGGTGAAGAGAAGAACCCAGATGCAGGCAGCAGGAGATGAAGGGGTTAACAGGAAGCTTTATTTTAAGAAGACACACAAAATAAAAACCCACAGTGGGGAAAACAAGACACGCTAATAATGGAAATCATTAAACAGGAACATAAACTGACTAAACTAAACTACAAAGACTAAATACCACACTAGACAAAACTACAATAAACTAACAATAACTTGACTCACGAAACCACCAGGAACTGGAACAAGTATGGGTCAGGAAACTTTGGCAACACAGCACAAGGCACAGAGGTAAGTAAACAGACAGAGAACCATATACAATGCACCAGCACAAGACAATGAAGAGGACTAAAGGGAAGACAAACGAGGGATGATAACACAGGGCAGGTGGGGAACATGAGACACGGCCGGGAAGTAATACAGGAAACGAGAGGGGCAGGGCCAATGACGAGACACGAGAAAGCACATGGGATGTCAAAAGATAAACACCCCATGGCTTTCTCACACTAAACCAAAGGCTTTGTCACGACTCTGGCACAAGACCAAGAAAACCATGACAAGATAAGGCAGAGTCGTGACATTTGGGTGAACTATTCCTTTAAAGCACATGTAAAATCATAGATGGTTGTATTAATTAAGTTACAAAAATGTATGTAATATTAGTGATGAACAACACATTGTTGAGTGAATGTTTCTGCTCTTTTATTCATAAAACAGTTACAATAATACGAGTAATTAACAGCCAATTTTGCAAATCTCAAACTATTTTAAAATAGTTTTAACACAGGAAAACTACACAAATTTAAAGAAAAAAATACAGCATTCCTTTATTTTAAGAAAGAAAAAATGCAGCAATTAAGAAGAACCCACAGCATATTTTCAATATAAGATTATTTATATAGCGCACTTCACAATTTACTCTATAGCAGAGTGGCTATACAGAAAACAAAAAAAGCAAAACATAAGTCGCTTCTTTAGGATATTATTCGAATATTTGTTTTCTTGACCCATTCAGAGCAAAATCATGTACATTATACAATTATTGCCAGATCTTGTATTATAGTTCTACTGTATGTACATATGACACTGTTTTTGCACACAATTCAGACATTCCTGGTTAAAGGAGCTGTCTTTGTCCTGATCAACCTTTCGGGTCTTGAACTGTGCAAAATGATGAAAACAACAGAACACATTCTTCAGACACAACACTTATATGACTGGAATATATTTCAAGCAATTAACTGTGTCATGAGTGCTTTCTGAATCAGTGATGTTGGGAGCTATATTGAGGATCCTCCACGTTCAGGAACTGTGGTTTTAGGTGGGGCGGGTCCACGGTACCAGGAGCAGCTGCCGTCATGTCTTTTAATGCAGGTGTAATACTGAGCCTGAGGCCCTTGAACAGTTCCCTCCACCACCCAATCAGTCCACAGACACTCAGCAGCATCAGTGATGGAGCAGGGAATGACAGAACATGGAATAATCTGAATAAAGAGAAGGAGAGACTTTAATTAATGAAGATCTTATGACAGAGATGAGGGTTTTACATCTGTCTAATGAACACTTAATAAAGAGCACAACCTTTAAACACAACAACATGTCAAAATGTGAGCAGTTTTCGTATTACATGAAAGGTTAATAGTTAATACTTTGTTCAGATCCCTAATCCTAACTCTGAGTCATCTTGATCCCGTACCTTACACTCACAGCCCATCTGGTAGCGCTGTCCCAAACTCTTCTTCTGAGTCAAACTCAGTGACTCCCAAGATTCAATGTAGTCACAGAGATTAACACGCAATGTGCCGTTTGAATCCAGATTACCTGAACAAAGCGAAGACAGTGTTTGAGTTACAGACAAGCAAATGTTATTTGGTTTCTTCATAACGGATGGATCAGTGTTTACCTGTGATCAGGTATTCTTTGTCATTGCTGTCAAGGTGAACGCCACATAGAGCTGCGGACGGGCCTGTGATGATAGTGTCAATTTCCCCATCGGGTCCCTTAAACATCTGTGAAAATAAGATGACATGAGGAGGTCACATGTGTCCATAGCAGAACCATAGAACACATTCACACAGCTGTCCACACCCTCACATCATTAACCTGATTCCAGTGCCCACCCGCCGCCCCCAAGGATGTCTCTGAGGTCATTCAGAATTAAATAACATGAATATGCAGCAATTAGGGGTGTAACGATATTCGAACCGAACCGAATGATCCGCGATACACCGATACGAACCGCGGAATTCCCATGGCGTACCGCGAACTCCCGCCCCCATGCGTCAGCTGCGCGTGACGAGCGCGCTTTTCCTTGCGCAGGTTAGAGCATACCACTTGTAAACTGAAGCAGCAGTGCAGCAACTTTTGATCACGCTCAATAATGTGATGACAGTGCATTGTTAATGGCCAGAATGCACATAGATTGACAGAAACAACAAATACATATTCAGTAACTAATTCTCCTTAAAAGCGTCCAAGTGAAACATGTGTTTAAACTTTAAGCACTGAACTATTGTATAAAGCTCTCTAACAATACTGCAAAGCATACAAAACGTTATACATCACGCTAAATACTTTTTATTTGTCGCTATTGATAGAAGCCAAACGTGTATCAATGCAGCTTTCATGAAGAATAATCACTAAAAGCCTTCAGGTCTCGCGGGTTGTTTGAGATATGCGCGCGCCCAGAGAGTCAGAGCACAAAATACTAAACGGAGTTCTCTTTCACGCCTTCTTACTCTGAAACGGACATATTCACACAAAATAACGTCAAAATTCCCATATTAAAAAGAAACCTTGTAAAGGTATTTAGTTTCGTGACCAAACAGTTGGGAAACAAAACAAATGTTTGTTCCAGTATATTGCGCGAGCTCTTAGGGGCAGCAGCATAATAAAGATCTCTGTTTATAATGTTCATCAAACAACAAAGGACGGGCCCAAAAACACTCACTGATATTAAAGGAATTGTGTTCTCTAAAGTGTTGAAAGAGAGTTTACATATACAATGAAATAATTTAATCATAAACAATGATTTTTATTAATATCTAATTGATTTATTAATGTATAAAATAAATTTCAATTAAGTTTTAGTGATTCTTTTTTCTTATCTCACCCCACGACTCTGGTACTATTAAATTAAAGGTTGGTGCCACCAACTGAATAACTTGGTAGCACCAGTGCCACCTCTCTCAAGTGTTAGTCTAGAGCCCTGTTCTGAGTTTAAGTTTACATTAGCATTATTTATTTCATTTTTGTTTACTGAGGCTTACTGTTCTAAAAAATACATAAAACTAAAGTCAATAAAGTTCAAGTAAACAAGTAAAATTGTTGTTGTTGCTGTTATTATTAAGTTAAAACGATTCTAGTGTTCTGTAGCATTGCTTGTGCCATGGTATGAACGCTGCCCTCACACCGAACCGAACCGTGGTCCCAAAACCGCGGTCTGAACCAAACCGTGGCATTATTGTATCGTTACACCCCTAGCAGCAATACATTTTTTTATATCTAATTGTTGCCTTTACAAATGAGCAAATAAAATGGTGATGATGATCCTTCTCTAACCTTTGTCTGTTTGATATCATATAAGATCATCTTGACGGGATTACCATTGATGTCATTGCCAGTAACCACCTCCTTATGTCCCACTACTTTAGCTCTGATAACTGGAAAAAGGAGAAATAAAACATACATTTACAATCACTCTCTGCTGTTATTGTGCAGATGCGGAGAGTCTAAAGTCTGTAGAGACACGAGAGATTGTGTTCCCACGTGTACTTTAGAAATTACATTTTACAGTTACATTTAGTCATTTAGCAGACTCTTTCATCCAAAGCGACTTAAAGAGAGTTCAGGGCGCAATAAGCGATATGTCACACAGGAGCAATAATACAATAGGTGAACCTAAGAATGAGAAAGGTTCTCGAAAAGGTCAAATAAATCAATCCTACCGATATCTGCGTTGCAATAAGCTTGCTGGGGATGTGTAGGAGAACAGCTGCAGGCTTCGGCAAACTCTGCGCATGCGCACAGCGACATCAACAGCAGCGCACAAACACTCATTTTGAACAATATCTGGAATAATCGCTATAATACTGCTGTTATACTAATACTGTAACACACTTTAAAAGTCCTTAAGAGCACTGCTGACTGCTGTGTGTGAATGTTACTCTGAAGGGCTTTTATTGTCACTTGCAGCTCCGCCCATCTCTGCCTTTTGACTCAGACCCTCAGTCAGTGTTTACGGCTCGTTTTTACGGTTTTCTGCGGTTGGCAGACAAAAGTATGACTAATTCAGATTTCAGGACAGTATTGAAATAAAAAACATTGAGTAACACTGAGTCTCTTGACGTTCAGTTGTCTATGACCTGACATAGTTCCCTTTATCAAGTCTAGCAGACTTCATAGTGTCTGTTATTATTGAATAATTGCATACATACACCAGAACAATTTGTCTTGAGAGGGGGCACAGCATTTTTCTAAAGACATTTATACAATAGGCTATATATGAATGCAGACTAATTAAGATTTGCTAGCCTAAGGTGCTATGTGTTGTTGCAAGAGCATTGCTAAAGGGTTGTTGTTAAAGGAATAGTTCACCCCAAAATGAAAACATTGTCATCATTTACCCTCATGTCATTCAAAACCTCTATGCCTTTTTTTATCTTTGTGCGCTGATTTAAAAAAAAAAGTAGGCTAGGCTAGTTTCTAAAAGGACACAAAAATTATTTGAATTAACGCCACTCAGGCCGTATATTTCAAATGCCCTGAAGGCAAACATATGGGTTTGGTGTAGAAAAATAAAATGCAACACTTCATCTGATGAAGTTTTGACCTGTGTGCATCCTCTCACAGTGAAAGTAACAAACTGCCTGTTGCCATAACAACCGGAGCCGTCAGCAACACAGAGAAATTCAGGTAAAAACAGAATAGAATTATTCATATCGCACCCGCATGCCACAAACCAGCATATATCTACAGCATGTATGAATGAATATGTATGCCTATATGTATATGTATGAATGTGTTATGAATAATAGATTCAAGCTGACCACCCATGCTTCCACTGAAGCAGCCCACATCTGCTCTGCTTCCCGCTACACATATCAAACACGTGACATCACGCCAGCCCTGGGCATTCCTCGTGTGAGTAATCAGTGAAAGGTTCATACAGCCGGGATGAGTAACGTCATAACATGAGCAGCTTTCCTGTATGTGTCGTAATAATGTCTTTCATCACATTCCTTCTGCTCAAACGATGGAATTGTGTGAAGGGGTCAATGAAGGGTACGGAACATTTACAGGCCAATTTGAGATGAAGATAAAAAGAGGAAAATATGTTAAAGGCATAATTCACCCGAAAATGAAAACTCTTGCATCATTTATTAACCGCTTTATTACCATTATTCATTTTTTATTACAAAAATAAAATTTGATTTATAAAAGTGATTTTTTTAAATGGATGTCTTGGACTGAATAATTAAAGAAGATCAGACAGTAAAAGGTCAGAAAAGATGTGAACTCTGTTTTAAAAGCATTTCGGGGTGAGACCTCAAGAAGCTAATTGTCCTATCGGTAAGCCCCTCCCCTCAAACACAGATGAGCCAATGGCAGTTGCATGGGGGAACTCGAACATTGAACATCTTTAGGTTTCAGCGCCAGAGAAACATTGTAAGATCCAAAGCTCTAATGGATTTTTTGGTGTTTATGCTACACAAATGACGAAACGATGTGTATTCTGTACTTGTAACACTGATTCCAGGTATCCTGAGAGGATGGGGCATGGAATTTATGAAGCAAAATGTGGCAGCAGTAACCTAGTTCCCTAATGATTGGAGATGCATGATGGCGGCGCCGGTGTTTGTGGCTTGCCGTCGGTCTCGGGGCTTTCTTTATTTCCTATGTATTTTGTTTGGTTGTTTGTCTTTTCTAACGGAATATGCCTCGTCACTACTGACTTATGATAAAGCTACTCTTCTAAGCCTAAACCCAGGTATTAATGACCTTTCATCTCAAATACGATTTGAATTTCTACCACCTCCGTTACTGATGTCGATACCGGGCTGACTACGCCGCGGGCTTTGTTCCCGGCCGGCGAGGAAGCGTCGGAAGCGGCGTGGAAAGCGAGGAGGTTACGCCGTCAAACTGAAGCTCTATCTGGCCCAACAACGTGGATCACAGTCTCTCCTGCGGCTCTACAGAAAGGATCTGGGTGATGGTCTCTTCATCCGCTGGCCCTCTATGGATCCAGTTGGAAACTGGAATGTTTTGTTGTCTCCATCTGCTTCTCTTCCGGCTCATGCGTACGGCTTGCCTGTGATACATCGCGGAGGAGTGTGTGGAAGGCATCTTCGGGCTCTTCAACGGACAAGGATTTCTGAGGTCGTGTCTGAAAGCACACCGCGGCTTAAGCTGGCACTGCTGAATGCGAGGTCGGTGGTAAATAAGATGGTGATTTTAAACGATTTTTTCACTTCCCGAGACTTGGATTTATTTTTTATCACTGAGTCATGGATTACAAATGGAGATCTTAGCCCCTTCTCTGAGCTCTTACCTTTAAACTGTCTATTTTTAAACACACCCCGGAGAGTGGGCCGAGGAGGTGGCCTGGTGACGATTTTCAAAGACACAATTCCTTGTCGGACTATAGCAACTGATGATTATCTGAGTTTTGAGCTGCAGGTCTTCTCATTAGTCCTGTACTCTCCACTTTTAGTTGCTCTGGTGTATCGCCCCCCTAAACAAAACTCTAATTTCCTCAGGGAGTTTGCAGACTTCCTGGGTGAATTTGCACCAAAATATGATAAACTGCTGATTCTGGGTGATTTTAATGTTCATGTCTGCTGCACTGGAGACTCTTTTGCTAAAGAATTCGCCACTCTTTTAAATGTGCATGACCTAGAGCAACATATAAATGTCCCTACTCATCAGCAAGGCCATACTCTTGATGTGGTACTGACGTGCGGGTTTTCTCTGTTTGATCTTGAGCTCTCTGAAAATGGGTTTTCGGACCATAAATCTATAATGTTTTCTGTGCCTGGGGAATTTAATGTTCCCAAAGTAAAAAAGCTCTCCCGTAAATCTCGTGTAATCACTTCTACCACAAGTTCTGACTTTTCTCTTGCCTTCTGTAAAGCTATGGAACGAATGGATTTCAGTTCCAGTGATCTTGGTGCAGAGGATCATCTTCTGGGTAAACTCAGTGCAACATGTCCGTCTGTCCTGGATTTCGTCGCTCCAGAAAAATCGTTAAGCCTGAAACCTAAGTCAGAGCCCTGGATTGATGATCATATTCGCTCGCTTAGACAGGTTTGTAGAAGAGCAGAACGAAAGTGGAAGAAGGATCGTCTCCAGATCTCATTTGAACTCTTAAGAGACTCCCTGTTTCACTTCCAGAAGGCTGTTAAAGCAGCTAAATCAAAATTTTTAACTGAGCTCATTGATAAGAACTTGCATAGACCCAGAACATAATTTACTATTTTTAATTCAATTGTGAACCCAACTGTCTCTGAGCCTCTTATTGCATCTGATGTGCTATGTGATGATTTCCTTGGATTCTTCATAAGTAAGATTATGGCCATTAGATTGGCCATCCCTCAACATGTTTGGGACCCATCTGTTTGCCCTATCTTTACTGTGGAGTTTTCCAAATTTGAACCAATCTCCCTGTCACTTCTTCATGAGATAGTTTGGCAGTTAAAGCCGTCTGGCTCTTGTATTGATGCCATTCCACCTCATTTTTAAAAGATGTGTTTGATGTCGTGGGTCCTTATCTGGTAATTTTTATAAATCGCTGTTTGGCTACCGGTGTTGTGCCTGATGCATTAAAAATTGCCACAGTTAAACCTCTGTTGAAGAGGGCAAACCTGGATCCCACTGTTATGTCAAATTTTAGACCTATTTCTAATTTGTCTTTTACGTCTAAGATCTTAGAAAAGGTAGTCTCTCGGCAGCTTCAAACGTTTCTGGATGATAATAACATTTTTGAGGTTTTTCAATCAGGTTTTAGAAAATATCATTCCACCGAAACTGCTCTCTTAAAGGTTTTAAATGACGTGCTATTAAATGGTGATTCTGGTAATCTCTCTATATTAGTGCTACTTGACCTGTCGGCCGCCTTCGACACTGTCGACCACACAATTTTGCTGTCACGGTTGGAGCACTGTGTAGGGATAACGGGGTGTGCATTAGACTGGTTTAAATCATATTTTACAAATCGTTGTTTTAAAGTTAAGATAGGTGACTCTGCCTCCGAAGTGGCTCCCCTATCTTGCGGCGTTCCCCAGGGATCCATTCTGGCCCCCATCCTCTTCTCCTTATATTTGCTTCCCTTGGGCTCCATCTTTAGGAAATACGGTCTGTCGTTCCACTGTTATGCTGACGACACCCAAATTTATCTCCCCCTAAAGCAAACCTCAATCGACTTGAACACACTTGCATCGTGCCTGTCTGATGTTAAAACCTGGTTATCTTTAAACTTTTTAAATCTAAATGAGGATAAAACCGAAACTATAGTGTTTGGTCCGCCGAACTCAACTACTCCAAATATTAACCTAGGGGATTGGACCTCCTGGAAAAAACCCTATGTTAAAAATTTGGGCTTTATTTTGGATGAAGGTCTTAAATTTGATAAACAGATTAATATGCTGATAAAGTCCTGCTTTTTCCAACTTAGACTACTGGCTAAAGCCAAGCCTATTTTATCTAGAAAAAATTTCGAGAAGGTTATCCATGCTTTTATAACAGCTCGATTGGACTACTGCAACTCCTTGTATTACGGGATTGGCCACTCAGCCATATCCAACCTACAATTAGTTCAAAACTCAGCAGCAAGACTACTAACAAGTACAAAGAAAAGTAAGCACATCACTCCAATTTTACGCTCTCTACACTGGTTGCCTGTTCGCTATAGAATCGATTTTAAAATTTTGTTACTAACCTTCAAAGCATTACATGGTCTGGCTCCCTCATATTTATCTGACCTTTTAACTGAATATAGGCCCACAGTTCCTCTTCGGTCTTCCAACCAGCGTTTATTATGTATCCCAAAGTCTAGGCTAAGATCTAGGGGTGATCGTGCCTTTACTGTTGCTGCCCCCAGACTTTGGAATGCATTGCCCCTTTCTGTAAGAACAGCTCCACCACTCTCCTCCTTTAAGTCTCTGCTGAAAACATATTTCTTTGACCTGGCTTTCTGTAACTAATTTTGTATTTGTATCTGTTTTGTGTATGTATTTTAATTATGTGTAAAATTGTGCAGCACATTGGTCAACCTCGGTTGAATTTAATTAGTGCTATATAAATAAAACTGACATTGACATTGACATTGACATTGATTCAACCCCAATCCCATATGAAGAAGAAAACATACATTTTCTGGTTGACACACTCATTAGGTTACAATTTTCCTCTGCGCTGTTTGTTTGTTCGAGTTAGCAACACAACAGTACCTAAGGGGGGGTGGCAAATATAACAGAAGGTATTTCACCTTCTTTCTATGTCTCCCTCCTCAAACCCTTCACTGACCTTGTCTCTTCTTCTCCCACAGAGTGCAGCGGTGGATCCCCCTCCTCCACCCATCGGCGTCACCCAACAGATCTACCACGTTGAGGCCATTCTGGACTCCCGACGATGAGGTGGCTGCCTCAAATAAGTGGTGGACTGAGAGGGGTATGGCCAAGAGGAGCGATCATGGGTGACCCACTGTGACATTCTGGACTCTGGTTTACTAAGAGACTTCCACACCACCCACCCCAACCATCCTGCCCCGATCGTCCTGGGAGATCTGCTGGACCATGGAGGGGGGGTACTGTATCGGACTCTGCCTCGCTGCTGACCACGCCCCATGCACCAATGCTCTAAACAAGCTACTCACATTCCTGCTCATCTGAGTATTGATTCCACCTGCACCTGCAGCACATTACCTGTACTCTATTTATACTCACCTCACGCCACAGTTCATTGTCAGGTCAAGTTTGTGTTTGCTGATGTTCTCCCTCTAGCTCTGATCCAGTTGTTACTTACCTGTGATTATAACCTGTGGATGTATTACCTGTGAATGTTAACCTGTGGACGTTTACCTGAGGATGTATTACCTGTGGATGTTAACTTGTGGGTGTCTAACTGTGTATGCCTGTGAATAAACTGCCTGATACCTACCTCCTGTTATCCTCTGGTCCCTGTGTTGTAACAAACATTCCTGTAGCACAGCAGAATCATTTGTAATGAAATCATGCATTTCAGTTTATTATGGCTCTAATATGAGTTTCCCTGTTACATATCTGATACCTGAGATTGTGCCATCCAAACAGATCCTGCACACAGCATCAGACATTCTGGTATAATACTTGGTGTGTTGTGTGTTGCTCTCTTATCAGCTGTGTTTGTGTCATGGTCGACACACGAGAGACCCAAGTGCGGGGTTTAACAAGGCTTTATTGAACAGCAATAGTAAGCAAGACAATGTGAAACCAGCCCGTGAACGTTCCCGTCTGCGGAGGAGTGAGCAAGCATCCACTGTAGCACGGCGAACCACCAACGGCTGTCGAGGACCGTCCGCTGGTGTGAGGAGACTGAGGGTGGGATTCGGGAAACTCTCTTGACCCGGAACCACCGCCGTGAGGGAGGCAGGCAGTTCGTGTAAGGGCAGCGGCTTTGCACTTCTCGGAGAGGCGCCGCGTGGTCCAGGAGATCGCCGTCCGGGACGCCAACGAGAGCTGGATAGGACAGAGAAGAAGGCAGAGGGTGACGTGAGCCAGCAGAATCCGCCTGGTAGCAGCGCTCGGCAGAAGAGGCAACCTGAGGGATAATCCAGGCTAGGAAGAACGTGACTGAGGCTTGGAGCAGAGACTTAGACAAGACAAGGTAAATGTTTTAACTTCTGATGAGCCGCAGCTACATCTAGGGCAGTCTGAACAGGCTGTAACATGCAACGGTCAGACATCAGACGAGAGACACTGAGGGAAAATTAAGGGGAGCATAACGAGGAGGGAATGGTTGGCAGGTGTGGGGTAATTACTGGAATGAACTCTCCTAATGAGTGAGTGTCAACAGGAGTGTAGGTGCAGAGTGGAAAATCACCAGTGCAGGGAAAAGCCTATGGAGACACGATGGCGGGGTGAATGACGCAGACACCGAGCACACGGTCAGCGGACGACTTTCCACGTGCTCGACAAATAACAAAACAACCCACGTTCAGATAATACCCCGACTAGACCAGGTCCGTGACAGTTTGTTGCCATTTTAATAATACAAGATTTGATTACATATATTCAATATAAATGAAACATGTCACTTTCACACTCAAGGGAATATACAGGTGCTGGTCAAATAATTAGAATATCATCAAAAAGTTGATTTATTTCACTAATTCCATTCAAAAAGTGAAACTTGTATATTATATTCATTCATTACACACAGACTGATATATTTCAAATGTTTATTTCTTTTAATTTGATGATTATAACTGACAACTAATGAAAATCCCAAATTCAGTATCTCAGAAAATTAGAATATTACTTAAGACCAATACAAAGAAAGGATTTTTAGAAATCTTGGCCAACTGAAAAGTATGAACATGAAAAGTATGAGCATGTACAGCACTCAATACTTAGTTGGGGCTCCTTTTGCCTGAATTACTGCAGCAATGCGGCGTGGCATGGAGTGGATCAGTCTGTGGCACTGCTCAGGTGTTATGAGAGGCCAGGTTGCTCTGATAGTGGCCTTCAGCTCTTCTGCATTGTTGGGTCTGGCATATCGCATCTTCCTCTTCACAATACCCCATAGATTTTCTATGGGGTTAAGGTCAGGCGAGTTTGCTGGCCAATTAAGAACAGGGATACCATGGTCCTTAAACCAGGTACTGGTAGCTTTGGCACTGTGTGCAGGTGCCAAGTCCTGTTGGAAAATGAAATCTGCATCTCCATAAAGTTGGTCAGCAGCAGGAAGCATGAAGTGCTCTAAAACTTCCTGGTATACGGCTGCGTTGACCTTGGACCTCAGAAAACACAGTGGACCAACACCAGCAGATGACATGGCACCCCAAACCATCACTGACTGTGGAAACTTTACACTGGACCTCAAGCAACGTGGATTCTGTGCCTCTCCTCTCTTCCTCCAGACTCTGGGACCCTGATTTCCAAAGGAAATGCAAAATTTACTTTCATCAGAGAACATAACTTTGGACCACTCAGCAGCAGTCCAGTCCTTTTTGTCTTTAGCCCAGGCGAGACGCTTCTGATGCTTCCTGCTGCTGACCAACTTTATGGAGATGCAGATTTCATTTTCCAACAGGACTTGGCACCTGCACACAGTGCCAAAGCTACCAGTACCTGGTTTAAGGACCATGGTATCCCTGTTCTTAATTGGCCAGCAAACTTGCCTGACCTTAACCCCATAGAAAATCTATGGGGTATTGTGAAGAGGAAGATGCGATATGCCAGACCCAACAATGCAGAAGAGCTGAAGGCCACTATCAGAGCAACCTGGGCTCTCATAACACCTGAGCAGTGCCACAGACTGATCGACTCCATGCCACGCCGCATTGCTGCAGTAATTCAGGCAAAAGGAGCCCCAACTAAGTATTGAGTGCTGTACATGCTCATACTTTTCATGTTCATACTTTTCAGTTGGCCAAGATTTCTAAAAATCCTTTCTTTGTATTGGTCTTAAGTAATATTCTAATTTTCTGAGATACTGAATTTGGGATTTTCATTAGTTGTCAGTTATAATCATCAAATTAAAAGAAATAAACATTTGAAATATATCAGTCTGTGTGTAATGAATGAATATAATATACAACTTTCACTTTTTGAATGGAATTAGTGAAATAAATCAACTTTTTGATGATATTCTAATTATATGACCAGCACCTGTATATCAACTCATAAGTGGAATACCACTGAAGATCACTCACGTTAATATGTAAAGTCTACAGTAATCATTGATCTTTACTGAAATATCTCCTTTAATGTAAGATAGAAAATCCCTCCTATGAAAGACAGAAAAGAGTGGACAAGAAAGATAGACGGGTGTGGACAGTTAAAACATGAAGGGGAAATGATGACACACTCTGAAGTTTTCTATATCTGACGTGCTCTCTTTGGGTTGTTGTTTCTTTTGTGAATGCCTTTGACCAAAAGGCTCTGATGTTGTAGTATCCCAGGAATTTAGTCATTCTGAAACTATTTATATGTTGAACAGAGATTTAAACATGAATAGAGCAATGCTGAACCTGAATCTCTGCTAGGTAACCATATTTATACATATATAAAGACAGAACATTTGCATTAGCATCTTCTCTTAGCCATTATGCAGGGGCAGTCTGGCCATCTGGAGAAGTGGATTCACACAATCGCGGGTGGTTTGCTGCTCTTGTCGAAAATGTCCAGGGCCACTTTTTTTGTGTCAGTCAGCCCCTGCCATTATGTAACCATGTATTAAGACACATACACTTGCACTATGTGTAGCACTAACAGCACTATGAATTTTCTATTATTTTTTTACCTGCTTTTTATGGAGTCAAAGTAGGATCACATATATTTGCAAACAAAAAAAGTTTTGCAAACAAAAAAAATGTTTTGCTAACAAAA
Organism: Triplophysa rosa; assembly: GCF_024868665.1. NCBI lineage: Eukaryota > Metazoa > Chordata > Actinopteri > Cypriniformes > Nemacheilidae > Triplophysa > Triplophysa rosa. The sequence continues at coordinate 26,727,496 of NC_079900.1, forward strand.
AAGTTTTGCAAACAACAAAAAGTTTTGTAAACAAAAATAAGGTTTCCAAACAACAAAAAGATTTTGCAAACAAAAAGAAAGTTTTGCAAACTAAAAGAAAGTACTGAGAGATAAAATGTTTTTTTTCCAAAGAAAACCTGCAGCAATGATTTGGCAACACATCTTTTCCTTTGCAGTACCTACTAATTCATTTGCACTGCCCCTTTAATTCTGCGTTTCAGCCACCAGTGCTTTTGCGACTCGGTTTTTCCTTTGCGCTTCACTTTACTTTTCGTTTGGCATTGTGGCCATGGTTTGACGTGGGGGAGGAGTCAACGGATTGGGGCGTGTATAACGGGTCTGGGCATGCCTTCCTCATTACGTCATCAGTGTGAGTCACAGTAGACAACAGTGCAACGGATCGATCTCAAGTATGTGTAGGTGATTGTTTTTACAATTAAACCTATGTTTTGTTTCTGTTTGTTAACTAAAATGTATATTAACACGTTTGCTCAAGTTAAAGAACTTAGAGATCAATAAATGCTGTGGTTTTTTTAAGCAGTATGAATGGCTGCTACATGTATTCTACAGGCCATCAGACAGCGCAAGTGGTAACTAATCAATCTGCCAAAAACGAAATGGTTATTACACTTTAATTGTATAAAATGCTATACATATTTACCTGTTGTATTAGCATAGTTGTAGTACATATACCATGGTTAAACTATAGCTCCTGTAGTAAAACCATGGTAAATGGGTCGTATAACTTCACTCACTAGACTTATAAAATATGGCTTGCTTTAACTTGCTGATTCTCTGTACTCAATGCACATCCTTGGCGTTGTTGTGCATGTTTATATGAACTGTGTTATTTGCTCTTTACTCTGTGTCTCATATGCAGATGCCTTTGTTCAGACACAAGACACTTTACATAGCTTAGATATTAAAGTAAGTATATTTATGGTTAGAACGGTTCCATGATTTGTGTAAACATTTTAATGCTCATATAAGGAGTTAATAATTCTGTTGTTTTTCCTTTGTTTTGGCTACAGGTGTTGTGCTCTGGAAGAAATGCAATGAAACATTCAAGGCTCAACTCACACGATCATTCTATTTGATCATTTACATACGCTGTATTCTTAATCATGTTACTTGGACAATCAATGGCTGTTTTTGTTTTGTGGTTATTAGTACCTTGTTTGTCCTCACCTGTTAACTGCCCGCTGATCTTTAGAAAAATCATCCAGTTCTTGCACATTCTTTGCTTTACCAGCATCATATTATGATATATGGCACAGCAAAATGTCTCCATACCGACGCTTACCTGGTCTGAACTATATCTGTATGAGGAACACATCTGCTACAACCAGCATTTGGTCACATTTTCAAACAGCATATCATTTTATTTTAACTTTTATACCTCAACAAAATGGTTAGTATCATATGATTTAAGCAGAATTGTAACAGAATCAAAACAGAAATGTAAAATCATCTTAAAGCAGTTTAAAGGTTACTTGTAGTGATACAGTATGTTAATGTGCCTATTCCCCATCACAAAACTTTCTGTTTTATTCTTGACTAACTGTTTATTTATTAACACATTTGATACTTTTAAAGCACATTTTAATCTCACTTTTATATTGAAAAGGTGACTGTTGATTACTTACTGTGCAGACACATGTGGAAAAATGCATAATAATAATAAAAAAACATTTAAACTAAAGCATGTCATCCAACTGTATTTTGTTCCATCATTTGTTCAAAATAGCAGCGTAGGCTTTCAGCCTAATGTTCTAATAATTTAATCCTTTTCTAACAGTGACTGTATGATGTAAAGAACTTTAAGAAACTTATACACAACTATTACAAAAAATACAAACATTCACTTATGCTCAATCAGGTAACATTATACAGAATATTAAGAATCCAGTGTATGTAAATGATCAATCAGAATGATCGTGTGAGTTGAGCCTTGGATGTTTCATTGCATTTCTTCCAGAGCACAACACCTGTAGCCAAAACAAAGGAAAAACAACAGAATTATTAACTCCTTATAGGAGCGTTAAAATGTTAACACAAATCATGGAACGTTTCTAACCATAAAGATACTTACTGTAATATCTAAGCTATGTAAAGTGTCTTGTGTCACGTATATGTGGTATATGTACTACAACTATGCTAATACAACAGGTAAATATATATAGCATTTTATACAGTGAAAGTGTAATAACCATTTCGTTTTTGGCAGATTGATTACCACTTGCGTTGTCTGTTGGCCTGTAGAATACATGTAGCAGCAGCCATTCATACTGCTTAAAAAACCACAGCATTTATTGATCTCTAAGTTCTTTAACTTGAGAAAACATGTTAATATACATTTTAGTTAACAAACAGAAACAAAACACAGGTTTAATTGTAAAAACAATCACCTAGACATACTTGAGATCTGCCTCCTCTGCTCTGCCATGACGATCGATCCGTTGCACTGTTGTCTACTGTGACTCACACTGATGACGTAACAAGGAAGGCTTGCCCAGACCCGTTATACACGCCCCAATCTGTTGACTCCTCCCCCACGTCAAACCAGGGCCACAAAGCCAAACGCAAAGTAAAGTGAAGCGCATAGGGAAAACCGAGTCACAAAAGCACTGGTGGCTGAAACGCAGAATTAAAGGGGCGGTGCAAATGAATTAGTAGGTACTGCAAAGGAAAAGATGTGTTTCAAAATCATTGATGCTAAAGGTTTTCTTTGAAAAAAAAAACATTTTATCTCTCAGTACATTCTTTTTGTTTGCAAAACTTTGTGTTTGCAAAACTTTTTTTTTGCAAAACTTTTGTTTGCAAAACTTTTTTTGTTTGCAAATATATGTGACCCTACTTTGACTCCATAGCTTTTCCCGTATGTCTCTACTGTTTGTTCCACAATATGTTCTCTGCGCTTTGCATTTATTTGAAGATTTACAGCTTTCCTGTGGCTCAGTGGTTAGAGCATGGCACTAACAATGCCAAGGTCATGGGTTTGATCCCTGGGGATTGCACATAGTCAGAAACAAATGTATAATACATTGCAATGTAAGTCACTTTGTATAAAATGTCTGCCAAATGTGTAAATGTACAGTATGTGGCCATCAGGCATTCAACTTTCCAAACATGGTGGCTACATGGGGGTCAATAACTATGCTTCTATGAAATTATGTACCAATGCTTCATAGTACGGAGAAGTGAGCTACACAACTGAAACGCAATCTGCTGTTGATGACATGGTTATAATGAACTTTTCAACTAAATGCAATAACCATGCTTCTATGAAATTCTGTACCAATGCTTCATAGTATGGAGAAAGGAGAAGTGAACTACACAACTGAAACGCAATCTGCTGTTGGTGACGTGGTTATAATGAACTTTTCAACTAAATGCAAGAAAACCTTGCAAGATTGAAATTTCCTTAAAAAGTTCACTGATAGAAGAAACACATCTCTTTTTTAATCACAATGCATCAAACAAATTATTTTTTAATATTGAAATTGTGTTTTTTACAGGTAGTACGGGCTTTAGTGGTATCATGTTCATGTATGTCAACCAACCACTCGTAAACTTCATGGCTTGGTCCTTAGACCGCTCCTTTTCTCGAAATAAGGAGCTTTTTTTCTGCATAGATCAGGGTTAGTCAACTCGGCTCCCGGAGGGCCACTGTAGAGTTTTGTTCCAACCCTAATCAGGGCCAAGCTAATCAATGTATGCAGGACTACTTAAAAATGATGACCTGGGGTCTTATTTAAAAAACTTTGCGTAGATTTCACCCTTAGTGTGTGTGCACTCACCAAAGGAAGATTTTACGTAGGTAACAAAAGATTCCAGATTTATAAAATGCCAGAACCTGCGCATAATTTGTTTTATAAATCCCAGTCAGGGGAAGATGTGCATTCGTTTATCTCCACCCCATCTCCTCCCAGATATAACATATATGGAGCTTACCATGCCTAGTTTAACGAAGCATAATGTCATCTGCAAATCATTTCCAAACTGTAAAAATTAAAGGTACTTTGAGGAACCATTTGGGGTTCTTCACATTGCCACGCCGGCAGAACCCTCAGGGGAAACTCAAGGCACCGCTTAATGAAAGGCGGTTCTCTGAGGAACCCTTTTATTAAAATGGTCTGGAACCATCTTGGGTGCTTCAAGGCACCATTTCACAGTTTATATTTGCTATTCACAATATTTTAATAAGCAGAAATACTAAATCAAATACAACAGTTTATTGATAAACAACAACAATTTACATTGAATAAATATTTACAGAATGGTCAATATTGAACATTACCATCCTAAATTCATGAACTCACACGTATAATTAATATTGTGTTGGTGATATTGTTATAAATGAAAAGTCTTTATCTTAACAAAACTAACCAAATAATTTGCCTTAATTTTAAATATACTGTACATACAGAAATATTTCAGGTACTTTGTACAAATGTACAATTGTAAAAAAGTCCAGCAAAAAAGTAGTCTCTCATAGCAAGGCCTACACCCATGGTAAAGTTGTAATTTGCCAAAAAGCAAATCCTTGCGAGCTAGAGAAAACAATGCTGTTCTCCCCAAATGGGTTTCCTGCTATTACCAGGTGGTGTGAGGATCCATGTAGTCAAAGTAACAATTATTTGTATAGTACATTTCACAATTTTGCATTGCTAAAGTAGATATGTATTTATGGCAAAAAGAGAACAGGAGCTGCGCCTGTTGGCCTTAGGTGTCCCAGGCAGTGCAAGGATGAGCATCAGGGTGGGCTGGGTCTGTTGGCCTTGGTTGCCCCTGCGAATAAGACATGGAGACCAAAAACAGGGATTTAGATAACGTCTCATAAAACATTAAATTTAATCATTTAGCACATCACAAATTGGTTTACAAATGTAACAATAAACAAAATATTACAATGCCTGAAAGTCACTGTTTTGGTCTATGGTTAAGGAGTAGGCTATTTATAGCAACAACTGTAATAATCCACTTTATTCAGATTTTCCATTGTCAATGAGTATTTTTACATGTGCAAATATAACAAATAACGGTAAAAAATAAACTTACTAATAAGGTAAATTATAGTTTAAGATTATCATTAATAATCTAATAGCATTTGAAATTTTGTGGTGAAGACGTGTCGGGTGACCGCGTCCTTCTTTATCCAGCTCTATCATCTCAGCTCTTGTCAGGTCGCCGCTTCCCATTCTCCGCTCTACCATCAGGTCAGGCCATGAAGATGTGTCAGGTGACCGCGTCCTTCTTTATCCAGACTACCATAGTAGGAAAAAATACAACGGTAGTCAAAAGTGCCCCAGAACTGTTTGCTTTCCTACATTCTTCAAAATGTCCTCTGTTGTGTTCAACTGAACACAAAAATGATAAATTAGTATTTCCTACTATGGGAGTCAATGGCGGTTGAGATCTGTTTGGTTATAAGCATTCTTCCAAATATCGTTCTCTGTGTTCATCAGAACAAAGACATTTATACAGATTTGGAACAACTCGAAGGTGAGTAAATGATGACTGAATTTTCATTTTTGGGTGAAGTATCGCTTTAAGGTATTTATTTGACAAAAATGATTTACAAAAGGGCAAGCTACAGCATCTTAGGAAATTATTTTCTATTATGGGACGTTTTATTCCAATGTGCTTAAAATAGATAGATATAATAGCATAGAAAAGCAAAAGCAGCAGTCAGTAAGCTTTATTTCAGTCAAACATTATTTTTGGCTACTACTGTATGTGTTATGTGTAAATGCTCCAACATGTCATTTTACCTAATGTTTAGATGGCATGTATAAACAAATTTTCCCTATTAGATCCTCTTACTCATAGACAATCAAAAGTGGGATGGCTCAACTCACCCAATGGCCCATCTTACCCCAGTGTTCCTGTTGAATCATGTCAAATCCGCAGTAGATCTGCTCTAGGGAATGGAATTCGGTGAATGTTTAACTCCATCAAAATTAACTTTGTTCTCCTCATCCTGTTAAAGTCCAGTGATCAGATGGAAGCTGATAACTTTTTAGTCTGCTCTTTGCATGTCTTCTGGCTTCACAGATCTATTGTTTTTCAACACTAAAGTTACAATCTTCATGCAAGTATGGGAAATTCCATGTTCGGATATTTAAAGGCTGGGAGTTTCTATCTGTGACTTTGTAAAAAAATCAATCCAAACAGCTTAATGTGTGTCTGTGAGTATGTGTCACATGGGACTGATGGTTGCTGCACATCTGGTTGTGTGATTCCGTTTTGAGCAGCCGTGTAATTTAAAGATACCTCATGGTTGGAGCGCAAACAGCCTTTACAATTTACAATACTTAAACTCGAATCTAGAATTACACACTCGCAAACACACACTTGTATGTCTGTAATTATTGCCAGTCGGAGCGACAAACAGTCTCGCAGGAATGCTGCTGACAACCAAGAAACATGCTTTTCTTTTTTCTCTGTTCAACTTGGTTATCTTTCATTTTTTCTTTCTTGCCGTCATTTCTTTTTTCCTGGCACTCCTTTTCTTTACTATATCAATACCCCCCTCTTATCTC
>NC_079900.1:26736278-26739865 GCF_024868665.1 Triplophysa rosa
ACAGTTTCATGTGGCAAGACAACATATTAAAATACTTTCAGTAAAAAACACTCAATCATCTAATGCTTTAATTATGCAGCGTTGTTCTTAATCCGATGATTCAATAAAACACATCAAAACTCATGATTATACTTAAAACATATGCATTGGATTAATTCATAACATTCCTTCTCTGTGTGACTCTTTAGCAGTTATTTTGCCCCCCCATCAGAACTAAATGTTCTGTCAGTTTAACCCACATCCTGTTTTTTATTCATGCAGCTCTTGGTGAGTTCCTCATAGCACAGCAGTATTTTTCCATTAGAGCAAGCAAGCAAACACAGTTTATAAACTCATAATACCTCTACATCCCGGTTATATGATGTTATTCAATAAAACATGAAAGGAAACTTATCAATTATCCCTCAACATACAGTCTGTTATATCAGATCTTTTAAGACTGCTTGAGGACCAATCCATCCAGAACCTCATGATGACCCTGAATGTCTTTGTCAAAGAAGAAAAGAAAAGAAGACAAAAGCAGTCAAACGCAGTTTCAGAAGAACCTGGAACAGGTAAAAAACGCCTTTAGCAGAGATGAGCACAAATCACGATCGTAAGTATGTAAATCATGCACACCTTCATTAAAACAAATGACAGTTATATTCACTAGTAGGGATGTAACGGTAGGCGTATTCGTACCGAACCGTCACAAGCTGTCGAGGGGAAAATTCCAAAACGAAGTTATCATTCCTATACCCTACTCCCTTCGAAGGGCAGAGCCCTTGTAGTTTAGACTTTGGAGTGAACAGGTCATTTGTGTGCCATTAGACGTTTGGAATGCACTTGGCAAAGTAAGCGACATAATTTGCTCATTATCTTCAGCTGGCATGTTCCTGTGACAACGAAGCATTGTGTCCGTCAGCAGATGTCGCTGTTTTAACGGCATAATTTAAGCATAAAACCTAACTGTTTGCAAATAAACATACATTTTAAGCGGGTGAAATGACTGAACCGGCACCTGTAAAGTGTGAAGCACATGAGGTATAATCCCTAGTTTCTGGTAAGTGCTTCCCGCACAGCCTTAACATTGAGGAGGGTTACTATTAGTATTAAAGGGGTCATTTTACGTGGCTAAAACGAATATTATTGTTTGCTTTAGATGTATTACAATGTGTATACACGATTTAAGGTTAAAAAACGCTGTATTTTCCACATACCGTGCATGTTTGTATCTCCTCTTAGCCCCGCCTCTCTGAAACGCGAGGATATTTTACAAAGCTCATCGCACTGAAAAGCGAGGTGTGCTATGATTGGCCAGTTCACTACTGCGTAGTGATTGGTGGAATACTGCAACTGTGTGACGGAAATGTAACGCCTCTTACCATATTCGGAACATCAGGTTTCAAAGCTAATGACAGGTGATAAAATGGCATCGATACTTCCCTATCAATTCGAGCCCGAATCTGATCCGGAGAATGAAGATCATGCCGATACATTAACTTTCCCAGCGCGACTCGAGCAGGATGTTAAGGATTGTTAAGTTTTTATTAAAAAACTACTTTAAATAGTTTAAAACTATAGCTAACTGTTTTACCTTTTATATACGACGTTATAAAGATTTGCCTTAAGTGATCAACCAGTGTTACGCCATGTCTCGTCGCGACTCAAAGACAATAAACCCCATTATAAACACGACATGTGTTGCCTCTAGTTGGGACATTATTACTGATTATTAGGACTTATGTTGTCTTTTTCACGTTGCGCGTGTCTCTGCATTTGCAGATCACAAACACACGACAAACTCAACTCGCGTTAGTCCGTAACAAAGTCTTTTAAATGAAAATATACTTACAGGCTGTGAATCTGAAGCGCCAGACTGTCCTCGCGGAGTTTTAATGGATGGAATTGCCCCACTTTTTAACAGAAGTTTCCGTGCATGGCCGGTCTTGATCGTTCCCAGATTAGTGAAGCAATCGTCGTTAAAATGCTCTGCACAAACTAGCACTTTTTCATTGTACTTCTCTGGAACAGTGTTGAAAATAAAATGTAACCATTCGTTTTTTTGTTGACTCATCTTTTGGCAGAGAAAACAAAGAGGCTTTCTTTTGGCAACGGAACACACAGCGTCTCCACGACATGGCTGCTCCGGCGGCGGTACATTACTTGCGTGTAGATTTGGGCGGTTTTAGTCAAATCACTCCACGAGCTGACGTCAAGTTGTGGGGGTGTGGTTACACGAGGCGTTTCAGGCAGGTCTGTGTGAGCATTCGCTTCTAGATAAAATACATCTTTTGTTCCGACACTTAAATTTTTGCAATTTCACGTGTCTAATACATGCATGGGCAACTTATAACCCACAAAAGACAAAGAAAAACACGTACTTCTGGTGAATGACTCCTTTAATTTCTTCCTTTTGTGTTTGTTTTAGGATTCTCTTTCCAATATACCATTTCTTCGCGCTGCTGAGTGCTTTCGCGGACCAATGTATGGCCACTTAGACGCTGTTATTGAGACCAGTGCTCGAATTGAAGGGGGGCTGGGGGATCCGGGGGGCCCCCATAAGGCATTAGGGGGTCCCTCAGATATTTTTATTTGAGTAAAAATGATCATGACAAATGTGATTAAATTCATGCAATGGATATGGTAAATTTCGTGAATTGATTATTTACAATAATTTATATTAAGTTTGTTTATGGGCTAATTGTCATGTCTCTAAATTTTAAACGACCCGCCCCACGTCTAAAGACCGCTAAGTGCAGGACATCGTTGACATGACTGCTTGATTGGCGCCGCTCCGGTGAAGCTAACTTCAGCTAAAAAAATGGAGAATAATAAACCTCCACTCGTAGTTGGGGAGAGGAAGCTTCTTACATACTTTTTTGAGGGGTAATTTTCTCTCTCTCTATATCTTTCCACTATATTTATCAACTCCATGTCGGGGCTTTTGTATTCCTTGCGTAAATTATTATTAGGCCTGGTTCTGGGGTGCTAGAGATCTCCATGAAGATGAGTGACAACTTTTCAGTAATTATAAAGGGAGTGCTCATTGTGCGGTTTCTGTGGTATATATAATCCATTCAGAATTGTATAAAACTTGTTTTTCATGCTGCTAAGACCAACGGCCACATACACGCTGCGAAGTTTCGGGATATAGGCATATAAATGCGGGATTCACTCTTGAAATAGCTATGATTGACATATTGATAGCCATAGTTAGTTCCTGAATAAAGCAGACTTTTGGATTGAAATGGTTGAATAGTCTGCTGACTGACAGACTCACTCATAACAGTCCCTTGCTGCCACCTACTGGACATAACTATGTAAACTGCACTGAAATCGTTGAAAAATCCCCACAACACTAACACACAGACTGATAGCTGGTCTTGTCACAATTTATATTTTTAATATCTAATAAACTAGTTTCTTGCATTTAAACAAGTCTTTTGGAACAAATATTATTATCACAAACTGTTATGGATAAATGAGGCATGTCCAGGAGATTCTCAAAAGTCAACTATGTTAAACTTACGAACTATTATAAAGACTATATCCTGTTTTCCCAGTTGTCTTGCACTCTTTGAGTAATACCTAATCTCATCTCTATA